>NW_007578529.1:209828-219608 GCF_000690725.1 Stegastes partitus | reverse complement strand
GTGTTTGGTCCACTGGTTGAACACCTCCCTAAACCGTTCCACTCCCTCCATGTTGGACCGTTCAGGGCTGATTCCTTCTCCTTCACTTCACCAAACTAAAACCTTGTGTCCAAACAAATCTCTTTTTGTTGTCACCACAGAATCGATGGCAAAAGTTTTTCTCCTCGTCCAGGTGGGCTTTTGTGCGACTGTCTTGCAGAAGTGAAGGCCTCCTTGGGCTGTTTCCATGGAGACCAGCCTTGTTTAGCATTCAGTGGAGATGTTGTTGGTGGTGATGATCCTTGGACTCCTCATGACCTCAGACGCTACCGTTCCTGACGAAGCAGGGCCACTTTTGGGTTCCTACCTTTCTACCCTTGAGATTTTTCACAGCAGTTTAGTCCTTTTACTTTCACTTTGTGCTTTTTTTTTGTGTACTTTTGCACTGCAGCCACTGGTACAGAAAACCCTCTCTCAATGCTCAACTGGAGGTCCTGACTAATCTGTTTGGTTTTAATTAACTAGAAAACTACAGCCTCTGATTACAGAGTATTAGAACGCTCTAGAGTTTAGTACCAGGATCATCCAGGATGGGACGGAAGCTGCATTTTCTCTAGCATTTGTGACAATATGAAGGAGTATTAATAATTTCAGATGTGGCGTTTTTTAAAAAACAAAAAAGCAAAATAAAAAAATAAATACAATTTTTAAAAAAACATATAGAAACAGTTTAATCAAATAAAAATTCACTAAAAATTTTAAAAAAAATCATTTTCTCTTGAATAAATTGTAACAAAAATAATTATATAATAAAAAACAATTTAAAAAAATATTTGGTCCTTTGTATATAGTATCAGCATGACTTCAATCATAACAATTATATATTTTTATATTTTTATTTCATTTTCATATTAATATTTTTTATTTTATTGTATGTCTTTACTTCCTACTTCTTTAAGACTTTTGATTGGGAGCATCTGCAGCTGAAAGCAATTTCCCCCCTCAGGGATCAATAAAGTATTTCTGATTCTGATTATTAATATTACTATTGATTCGATAAAGACGGAGCGACTCTGATGCTTCTACAGAGGTTGCACCGCATGTTCACTACATTTAACTGATTTACTCATCTTTACTTTTGTCCATAAAAAAAGAAATGTGCATAAATAAATCACTTCATTTTCTAAAACTCTGCACATTGTGAGCTTTTATCTGAACGTACAAACTCCACAGCAGCTGATTCTGAACATCGCCGTCCTCCTCCTCCACCTCATCTCTCTTTCAGATTATTGCCTCTCTGTTGTTTATCTAATCTCATTTCCTCTACTCACATAAGAAGGAAATCACAAGCTAAAAAAATAAAAAATCTCTGACTCATGATTTTGACATTAAGGAGGGGATAAAGAGATACAAACAAGACTCGCATTAGACCGTGTGGGTGTAGAAGATGTATTGCATGACACCCGCCCAGACAGATTCATGTTTGTATTACAAGCACAGACTCTGCATCCGTAGATGGATGGCTGAAGAAAGTCCTGACAAACACAACTCTTTGTCCCATAACTCTGCTTCTGCAGTGACACCTCAGCGGGAGCCGATCAATGGACGAGACAAATTTTGCTTTCGGTTTCTCTGCGGCAGCTCTGTCCTGACTGCGGCATCAAATCGCTCCACATCATATACATTTAAATGATTGATAGCCCCGACACGCACAGTGGAATCAGCTGAGACGGCTTGTTTGGTTCGTATTAAGGAGTCAAATGCAACAGAGCGCATGAGTATTTTAGTCCACGCGTAACAGGTCAGATGAGGTTACATCAGTCTGGGCACAAAGCCGCAGCTGTGTTCGGCTTTTGAGGAGCTGCTGTGTACTCCTGCAGGACTCTGCGTCATTATAATAGGCTTATCTGTGTGTGTGTAGGTAGGTCTTTTCATCAACTGTCTGAGGGACTAAAGACACTAGTTGGGTCTCTGCCAGCGTTGCTTTGAAGCTGCATCCAATTACCATTCACACTGCATCACACACACACAAACACACACATGAAAACTGCCTTGACTTTAATCAAGTCATCGTCTCGCTCCGTGAAAGCACTTTACTCAGATAACGTTTGCTTTTGTTCTTCTTTCTGTCGCTTTGTTGACTCCTCTCGCTCCCTGTTGCTTCGGTTAACTACTAATGAATAATATAACAAAGTTGCTTGTCGTTTCTTCTGTCTGCTTTCTTCTCTCCTCGGTTCGTCTCACTGCTTCTCCGCCCGATCGGCTGATGCAGTACAAAGGAGACGGACTAAAGCTCTCTCAGCGTCACTGTTGTTTACATTGTCCCACGTAGACCCACTTGAAAAGTGCTTACAAGTCAGACTATAAAGGAAACCTGCGCAGCCTATTCATAAGGAACGAAGTCTCTTGAGCTGTGAGAGCTTTCTAAGTACCTTTTCATCAGCATAATGCCGATCTGCAGTGGCCTGGTTTGACTCATAATTACAGAGCAAGAACCTGTCTGTCTCTGTTCAAACCATGCAAAGTTTTATGCGGAGTTCCACAGGGTTCGATTCTGGGTCCCCTATTATATATTTCTACATGCTTCCTAAACGCCACAGTTTTCAACAATAACAAGGCTTCCTGTCATGGCACTTATTGCAAGGTTGGCAGTCCAATTCCTGACCCCTCTACATGTTCAGAAGATCTGAACTGTGTCCTATGAGAGCGCTAAACTTCACCCCAACTCGGCCATTGTTGTGTGAGTGTAAAAAAAGAGCTTTGAGTATCACTAAGTTAAAAAAGTGCTATAAAAGTGCAGACTATTTATCATTATGAAGACAGAACTCAACTTTGCACATGTTCTTGAGAAAACTGATTCAATTTCTCAAATTTAGCACACTGGTTGGATTAATCACTCAATGTCTCGGAAATATTTAAACAATAATTGGATGGACTTTTTGACAAACTTTCATTTTTAGTTTTGAGTTAAATGTCTTGACAGTTACTGGATGGGTTCATCAGCTGTGTATAAAAGATGGATGTAGCCTCCGTCTCATAGGTGAAGCCAATGCGGAAGTGACTTACACGTGCATTACTTCTAACAGCCAACAGGGGGCGACTCCTCTGGTTGCAAGAAGTAGTCTGATTGTATAGAAAATGAGACGACTCCTCACTCATTCTCTACCTCAGCAAACCTTTTCTGAATTAGTTTATGGTCCTAATTGCTAGCTTTAAGTCTCCTTCCATGCAGCATGATGTTCATTTTGTAAATTATGTTCCCATTTAGAGAAAAATAGACAGTAAAGCAGGATGTGTTTAACGGCAGGGCAACCTTGTTACGGACACGTTGCTACCATATCGTTGTGTCCTCGAGTGTTTTTCAGTCAGTCTCCCTCATTAAATCAATCACTAATTATAATTAAACGCTCAGCGTCGCAGTAATGTTCCCTGTAGTCGTAATGCTCTGTGCCGTCGTGATGTGGGCTGAAAACACCTGCAAGGTCGGAAGACTTGGAAAGAAAAGAGACGCACCTGCAAGTCGGCGTCAGAATAAAACTCAGAAAAAATGTGCTGAGACGATAGAATTTGCCTCCAGCTGAGGGCAGAAACAACCTCAAAGTTGATGCTCTTGATTCCAGCCCAAGTACAGAACCTCAAAAGGGAAAGGAGGCCAATCCCGTGTACAGGAGGAACCTTTAATTGCAAATTAAACCTTTTTGCACCAAACCCTGCCTGACTCAAGAGCCTTATTTTGACGACTTTTCTGCTCATTTTTCAACCTTGCTCAATTTTCTTCCACTTCAACTGCTACAAAAGTCGATCCAAACATTCACATGCTCACTCTGGATTAAATAAAACAACTTGCCTGAACTTTTGTGTTTCAGTTCATGACCAAACACCAACAAAATAGTGACATTTCCATCAGCATTTAGAGCCAGTAGTTCTCATAGTTAGCATTGTCGCTAGCAGTACATTGGGAGGGCGAGCTGTTAGCATGACAGAAATGCTTCTTGTGCAGATTTGTGGTTCAGAAACAAACTGTCCACGTATTAACTGCCATGTGTTGCTGTGGTTTTAGTACGAGGTAAACATGTCTGTCTGTTGATTGGCAGGTTTTGGCCTGAATGAATGGATCAATCCTATTACAGAGTCCATTTGTCAGGAGCAGCAGGGTGTGATGCAACGCCGCTGTGGTTCGGGGATGTCCTGCTCGGACAGAAGGAGAGACGCCTTATGATTCAGAAAGAGACACAGCGGCCATCAGGATTACCCACACCGCCTGCTGCTGCTGCTGCCGCCGTCTAGCCTCCGAACAGGTGACGTCACTCTGTGGGTTCGTGTAATTAAAGGCCGAGCCACAAAGACGGCAAAGAGGGATGCAACGTTTTTCATCTTCACCCACAACCTGTCCTACATATAGATCAGTGGAAGAACCGCAGAAAGGAAACAACAACGAGAATCTGCTCTTAAAAGACAGGAAAGATGAAACAACAGCGACTTAAGACTGTTTAACACCACATCTGACACCTTGGCTCTAATTTAATCTAATTAAACCAGTAGCGTGTGTGTGTGTGTGTGTGTGTGTGTGTGTGTGTGTTTCGATGCGACCTCAGCGTGACTCTTTCATCACAGATTAGGTTGTGCTTCCAGTACTCACTGCCATTCATGTGATGCGGGGAATTACGTGTACTTCTGAATGGGAGTGAAAATAGACCAATTAATTGCTCTTGATTTGCTCTTGACGTAGACGAGGAGGAGATCTCCCCCAGGGATCAGTCAAGCACAAATTAAATCAAGCAGGGAACAAACGTGTCCCACATAAGGCGCTAATGCCGGATCATTTCCTTGTATAAATAAAAAAAATGTGGAATCTGCTGCTAAGTGGGTGATTAACTGCGATATCTGAGGATGAAACGATAACTTGATGTAATTCTGTTGACCTTTGCAGGCATGCTGAGCATCACACAACGGCGAGCAGCAACCCGTCTCGTTGCACCGCCTTCTCTCACCACAAGGAGTCACAGTGGTGATTTACTGTCAGGTGTGTGTTACTGTTGTAGGACTGCTGGGGGGAAAAATCATACAACAGCCTGATACAAAATCTGCAGGTGAAAAAAAAGCCAAAAACAATCACATACTGTCTGTTTGTGTTGTTGTAATCATGCCTACTTGCAGAGCATCACACACTCTGATCCCATTGTGTGTGTTCACTGGTAGTCCTCTAGAGGGCGCTCTAAAGGCTGGCATCTCCAGTGTGTGTGTTTACAGTCCACATTGAAGCACACTGTGTATGAGGAGCTATTCAGTCCTTGTACAGGCTTGAAAATCAAATGATGCAGAATCTGCTTTTTTTTCCCCTCCCCTTTCAATATTGCACATTAAATGTTTTTTCAACTCAGTGTCTGTTTTTACAAACCTTTATAGTTGTAAAATGTCTCATCATAGACGCAGCTTAAACAGAAAATAACAGCAAAGAGGTTTGAGTGGGTTTAATTAGGATTCTGGGTAGTGACTGGGAGCATCAGTTGCACCAGTTTTGGGCCAAACATCCAGCAACCTATTAAGACAGGTGAGGTGTGTCAAACTCATGTTCATCCTGGGCCACATAAGCATTATGTTTAACCTCAAAGGGCCAGTTGTCATTGTAAGGCTGTATAAATGTAACGACTCCTTTACTTATTGTTAAATAACTGCCTCTGCATTTGATTGTTATTTGTTATATGTACAACTATTGTGCATGCCTTTATCAAAAAGTAAAACACATGTAGCAGGACTCCAGAGTGACTTTTCCAACGGTAGCACTGGTGCTGCCGACTTTCTTTGTTGGTCGCACCAGCTAATGATTTGGTCGTCCCAAAACCCCCTTGTTTTGGTTCAGCACTGCCACAGCTGTGAATGCACCATGCAGCTGATGAACAGTTGGACAGGTAACCAGTCTATCACAGGGTTAGGGTTAGAGACAGACAACCAAGCACACTCACATTTACACCTACGGACAATTTACAATCACCAATTAACCTCAACATGTTTCTGGACTGTGGGAGGAAGCCGGAGAACCCGGAGAGAACCCACGCTGCACGGGGAGAACATGGAGACTCCACGCAGAAAGATCCCGGGTGTCTTCACCTGGACGCGAACCGGCGACCTTCTAGCTGCAAGGCGAGGATGCTAATCACCGAGCCACCTTACAGCCCTATTGAGATGCTAAAAATAAATTTTAACTATGCATATTCTTTCTTTTTTTAAATCTTTGCACTAAAGATGCCTTCGTTTCAAACAGTTCTTTATTACAACTAACAATCTTTCTGCAGGGATTTTGTTCCAGTACACGAACCGGCGACCTTCTAGCTGCGAGGCGACGATTCTAACCACTGATCCACTTTGCAGCCCACTTTTATACCATATTAAATAGATTTTTCTGACGTACTTTTGGTTCCAAATGCACGACAAATGTCCCTCTTTTAAAATTAAAAAAAAAAAATCTTCAAAAACAACAAAACAATCACATAAACCAAATGGTCTGGGGTCCAGAAGGCCCCAGAAGTCCTGTATAGGGTTAACTAAGGTGAACTTCTCACTATCTATAAGTCAAGCCCATAAGTTCTTGTACAGTGACACAACTTCCCAGATTTTTTCAGATCTCAGGCAGACACCGACTGCAAAGAATTTCTATTTACGTATTTAAAATAATCCTCACACATATAATCATGTCAGTCCGATGACTGTATTTTAAAAAAGAACACTGCAAATCCTAAGTGGGATATTTTATTTAAACATTTTGAATGAAAGCTGAAAATCTACACTTCAATCAAGCCTTGTTTGCTTCATTTAAAACCCATTCTGATGGTGCACAGATTCCAAAAACAAAGCCACTGCCCCAATACTTAAGAATCAGACTGTTTTTAGTCAGATGCAAATAACATCTTTAACACTGGACCCAGCAAACAAGCCGAAACAAAATGAGTCAAATAAAACTGGGCGTGGCCACCTAATGGTGATATTATCATATCATATGTGGGTCTGTTTGGTCACGGAGCAACAAGTCGATGGTTGTAATACTAGTTTATAAATACAATAAATAGAGTTTCATATTCCCCCGGGGAGCACTGCCGTCTGGCTTTCAGAGATCACATACAGGCTCCAATAAATGGTGCATTAAGTCGTCGTGCATTAGTTAAGCGTTGCCTCAGTGTGTGTTTAGCACAACTGGCATCCGTCTGACGGTCTCCATGAAGAAGCAGAAACGTGCTGCAGAGAATTCGGGTCCATCACGTTATCAGATGTAAGAATAATGAAGTTGTATTAATGACTGAATGTGTGTTTTATATAATTACATGTATTTGCAATATTTATAATGCACAGAAGCTCAGCGCAGTGAAGATCAGCAGCTGGTTTGTAGCGATGCTGTGGCTGGATGAAAGAGTGAGGACGTGATCCGGAAAAGCCTTGGTGCTCCCATCTGCTCACATCCTGTGTGTGTGTTGTGTGTGTCCGTGTGTGTGTGTGTGTGTTGGAATACATACCGGCACCATGTGTGTTATCCTCAGGGCCGCAGCGCTGGAAATACTCAACCACACGGCTGAATCAATGTCATCCATTCTGAGAGAGGACCTCGTATCTCCAACTGTCTCACCTTCAACAAAAGAATCAAGGATGTTTCAGATGTTTGTACCATGTGGTGGGTTCTAACAAAGTTCTACCAGGACTTCACTCTTCTACAAGAGAGCAGGTTTCTGTAATTTTTTAGTTGTGTAGCAGGACATGAATGATCAGGAGAAGAGATCATCCTCATTGTCTAGTTTCATCTTGTTGCTAAACTTCAGTACATAACAACCACTCATGATGGTGTGTCCTTCAGTTTTGTAATGCTGAACATCAAACCTCGTTCCAAACAAAACTGAGCAGCTGTTACTCTCCAAACTCACAGGGATTACAGAGTCATTACGTAAGAGGATATGAAGGCGGCATCGTCTCTGTGTCCAGCAGCAGCAGCAGCAGCTCAGCACTCCACGGCGGCCATAACGACAAAATTATGAGCATCACTGAAGTGCGTCTCGGCAGATGCCAGACTTCCACCTGCTCTCAGATCAATAGCTTCTCTGTGTCCGCCGGCCATTCAAAGGCTGTGACAGAGCAGACGGACAACAAGGCTTTGTGTGCATGAGAGGGAGTCGACAGTGCCGGGAGAGTTTTTGTCTGTTTGTCAGGGTTTACACAGCACACAAGCTACAGAGCAAACCACTGCCATCAGCAGAGAGACGATCTGGCTCTCTGACCGCCGGCCAGACGGACCTGACAGCTCCATTTAATCTAACGAATAACAGCCTGCTTACTGGGGCTTTTTTTCTCTTGTTTTATTTTTTTTTCTGACTGGGTTTGTGCATCTGTACACATTCTGACACAGCACACAGAAGCTCTTTAGACTTCACTGTTTAGACACCTCTGATATCTACACTCAGATATTTAGATTTTTATTTATTTTCTGCAAGATTCTGTTAAAAAAATGGCCACTTGTCTGCAAGCAGGTCACAGAAATTAATCAGAAATCCTTCAATAAACTATAAATTTGACGTTTTTCAGAGCAGAACAAAATGAAAGCAATCCGGCTAATGCAATGAAAAAATATACATCACTGCAACAGACACGTGACCGGTGCTCATAGACCTTCACGAAGAAAACAGTTCTCCAGCGGGATTAAAGAATAAGGAAGAAGGAAAGGTGACGCCGTCCCAGGATGAGCTGTGAACCACTCAGCGACTGATTAAACGCTGCATCATCGCCCACATTTACAAAATGTTGGTGATTCTGCTGCATTTATCCACTTCCCTCAAGTGGCGAACGTGATTAGATTAGCTTGTTGAAAAACCTCTTGACTTTGGGTCTCCGTTTGCTTTCATCTAACTTGTAATTTTTAAACATTAATTTAAGCGTTTTTTTACAGTTTTATGAAAACGTGTGAAGAACAGACCTGGTGATGGTTGAGAGCAGTTTGTGGATTTTATTTTGTGTCACTGCAATAACGAGCGATTCACAGATTGGTCTGATATTTGTTGTGCTGACAGTGCAGAAAAAGTGAACTCGATATGGCAAAGTGTCTTTTAAATAACTGCAAAGTCAGACAAAAAGCTACGGGATCACAAACGTGATGATAGGAGGTGTGTCAGAAAAGTTCCAGGACTGGTGTCACACAAGATAAATTTTAAACCCAAACTAGGAGTTTTCCCTTCCAGACGATCAACCAGCACGTCTACAAAGAGATCCTGCGGCGTTTGCTTAATGTCCTGAGCATCCGACAGTTCCTGGCTGAGAAGAACATCTCCGTGCTGGAGCAACCTCCCTACTCACCTCACCTGACTCCATGTGATCCTCTTCCCCAAGCTCAAGGGGGTCATCAAGGGGACCCGTTATGAAGATGTGGACGACATCAAGATGGCTGTGACGACAGAGCTGAGGAGGTTCCAGGATGAATCCTTCCAGGAGTGCATGGCAGCATGGGAGAGAAGGCTGGAGAAGTGGGTTAGACTCCAGGGAGATTACTTGGAAGGGGAAAACTTATAGTTTGTATTTTGTGACATCAGTCCTGGAACTTTTCTGACACACCTCATAGTTCATCCTCAGGGGGTCATGAATGAGCGTACCCAGTTGTAACGCAATACCGCCAAGAAAAGCTGTAAAAATTTCAATAACAAACACAAATGTGAAGCTGCTGATGGTCGAGGTCACCAAAGTCAAGAGGATGCATCTTCTGGGGACCATGACCATCTGTACCAACATCCATTTAAATGTTTAGATATTTAAATCTGGACCAGAGTGGTAGAC
>NW_007578529.1:196592-209471 GCF_000690725.1 Stegastes partitus | reverse complement strand
GACTGATTATTTGTTTGCATTCTTTGCAGACACATTTCCAAGTTTCTCAGTCACATGAACACGGAGCAGCAGCATCCCTGCAGCCTTCCTGGCCTTTTCCCTTTCAGATGGGCCGGCGTGGGCCGAGTTTGGATGCTCGGATGTTCCATAGCGGACCTCCTGCTGCGTCTGGCGCTGACGAGGTCATGACTGTGTGGGCAGCCGGGACCATATGTTACATAAAAACTGTGTGAAAGTCCTAATCCCCTTTGAATCATGCGACGACTTTGCCAAAAGGCCACCCGTCAGTCTGGCGGTGATGTGACGGGTGGAAAGGCTCCATCTATCTGCCTACATGGTGACAAATTAAAGGAAAAATCACCACAGGAAGGTGTCGGACCTCCATGCGCCAACAAAGCAGCGATTCTGGAACTCTACGAACGTCGGTATTTCAAAAGATATTCCCTCATTTGATGTTTTGATGGCGGCGGTCTGTCATTTTTTTGGTCAGAAATCTCCCAAAGGTGTTCAGCTGGGTTGAGATCCGGTGACTGCGAAGGCCACAGGACGTGATTCATTCTCATCAAAGCGTTCAGTGACCTCATGCGCCCTGTGGACGGGTGCCATGTGTCATCCTGGGCGAGATCGCTCCCGTCAGGACGGAATAAAGATCAGAACGACTGCGCATTGATTTGCGGTGACTCATCACTTCAAGGGGACAAGTGGACGATGTTTAGATGTTGCGGTACATGTCTAGACATTCAGTTAGATTCTCTACTGACACAGATACATGTTGATGCATTTATTGTCACAGTAATCCTGCTTTCAGGGTCGCATTTGTCATGAAGACGTGAGATTAGTTTGCTCATAGTAATAGATGAACAGAAACACACAGGTTCACTGATAACATCGTGAATATGAAACAATGAAATCTGAATTTTAGGCATAAAAAGCCGTAAAGGAAACGATATTTTTCGATATGTAAAACAAAGACTATAGTAGGGTAACAATAGTGTCAAAGAACAGATGGAAACCCATTGGTGTAATTGTTTTTTACCTTGTTAAATGTTAATATGGTGGTTTTTATGCACTGGAGGACACATCATGAGGGAAATAAGCGGTCAGTGAAAGTTCAAAAACACAGATTTTGACTTCCAGGGTTTCTTATGTGATATAAAAAACAAATCCTGTCTGCTTGATGTTTTCGTATCGGTATTCTTCTTTGGAATCGGTTTCCAGTTTGAACGTGTGCGGCTGAGTTACTCCAACATGACAACCTTTCACTATTTAGCGTGGAGTAGTTTTACAACAGATGAGCTGGCGTGCTCGAGCTGCACTGCACGGGGAGAGGTGGGACCAGGTGACTTCATAGATCTGCACATTCTAGAAGATGCAAGAATCCATTTGGAAGCAGCAAAGGATTATTCGCTAAAAACAAACAAACTAGTAAATATATAATTTTGACATGTTCAGGGGTTAAATCTTTGAGCAGAGGGACTTTAAACCAACCTGAGTCTGTCATTGCCCCCTGAGCAGGAACATAACAAAGTGAAAGTGAAAGAATTAAGCCAGAATTTTAACACAAATCAAGGAGTCAGTCGTATTTACTCAAGCCTTTAGTTGCACTGAACAAAAGTACATTTTTGAGCGCAACAAAAGCGAAAAAGTGTCAAAGAAGAGATGAAAACTGGAGACTGTATAGATTCAGATGTAAACATGATGCAGCTCTACAGGACAGGACGACCAGACCAGTAAAACACTGTGTTAAAGGAGCAGTTCAACAATATTGTTCCTCCTGTATTTAATCTTGTCACTATGCTACGATAGACATCTGCTGCCATTTGATGTTTAATCTACTGTGCAGACATGAGAATTAATCCAAATATTTAACTCCCATAAAATGCTAAACTGATTATTCAAGTCAGAATATACTGCAGGTACAAGAAAGGAAGAAAAAAAAAGGGACTAATCAGGTAAAAATGGCTGAATCATGGGTGATGGGGCTCTATTTTATTCATAATTTCTGTTATAAATCGGAGCTAAAATCTCCAAATACAGCAACTTTCACACATTTCTTTAACATTTTTTCTCCTATTTTTCCACTTTCCATCATCTCTCTCCTGCTGATGCATCAAAACGTTCATTTAGAACCATTTCAGAACCATTTTAGAACCTCTCTATTGAACCCGTGTCGCTGTCTGTGGTGCTGGATTCTGACTTTCAGGACAAAGAGCAGCTTCCTCCACAGTCACAGCTGCAAACCGGACAGCTTCTGGAAGGAGGACGCTGGATGCTCCTTCATTCATCCGAGGAGAGCCGCGCGTAGGAGGAGGAGGAGGAGGAGGAGGAGGAGGGGCGAGAGGGAATCCCAGGAAGGGGTTACAAATATCGCGTTGCTGCTGCCCAGCAGCCACTCCAAAGGAAGTGAAGGCGGAGGAAGCGGCGGCTGGATGAATGGAGCAGAGCGGAGTTTGAACTTAATGTGTTCCTGAACAAGAGGAGGAAGGAGGAGAAAGGAGGCGCTCTGTCTGACGGTAACGGGACCGGACAGGCTCCTCGGCGGCGAATCAGCGACAATGTCAGTCCGACCGGGGAGCTGAGCGCGTCTCGGTGCCATAATGTGTAAAATACTCGTCTGGCTGTTTTCTCCGGCGCTCGGCTCTGAACTCGTCCTTTGTGACCGAACGCGGCCACAAGCTCCCGGTTCTGTGTGAGATTCTTGCGGGAACCACAAGCAGAACTTGGCCTCTCGGTGTCTGATCCCACATGGACATTGTGTTCTGCGGAGGCCCCTCCGTGGATCAGCTGGACGGCTTCAGAGCGCGCGGAGCTTTGGCAAAATGTCAAGGATGCTGGGAGAGGGCGCGCGGACCGCCGCAGAGACAGCAGCATGACAGCCGGCGGAGCGGACGGGACGCAAGTGGAGCTGCTTGTTTAAACACGTTTCATTTGATTTTGTGATCAAACCAGAGGGAATGGGACTGCTTGTCATGCGCTTGTTTTCCTCTTCGACGTGACACCGGACTCTCTCTGCGCGCCTCTCGGGCTCCCAGTGCGCCAGGACGCTGCTGCTGCTGCTGCGGCTCGGGTGTGAACTGGATGCCGCAGCCCTGCTGGGTCCAAACCCAGAGTACAGAAGGGTTGTTAAAGAGAGGGGAAACCCTCCCACCCTCCCCCCGCCAGCCAGGAGCCCCGCAGCCCTTCATTAAACCATGGATGACTCGGGGATAATCCGGCGCAGGAGGCTGCAGGTGAGCCGGAGTTTACTAGAAAACCTCTCTATTGTTTCCAGGTGGAGGCCACACAGTCAGATGCATCTTCCTGACACCAACACTCAACTATTTTACCTCACAGCTCCTTTATGATCACTAAAACCCAACTAAAGTCAAGAATCTGTGGATGTTATTGCTGCTTGCTGAATATCTGTGAAGTTATTTGGCTGAGGTGGAATCATCTCATATTTCTTTCAAAAATTAACCCTTATGGCTCAATTCAAGCTCATTCCTCTCATTGTTTTTGCTCTAATTGCAGCGTTTACCACAATATCACTTCATTATGATGCTTCCAGCTCCAAACATTCTGACTCTCAGCTTGTGTGATCATGTTGATGAAGTGTGTGCAGACTTACAGGGTGTCTTTAATGAAACGTTGGTGGTCACTCATGCGTACATGTTCAGATGACTGTGCTCATCCATTATGAAGCAGCCTGCTTAACCACGGGTCATCCACCTCCTCCTCCCCCCTCCTCCCCTCCATCTTTGTGTGATTCAGTCAAGTGAACCGAGCGACGGATGAGCAGCCTGCAGGCCGGGGCAGCGCCGGGCCTCCGACTGAGCATTTCATTCGTTGCAGTTTATATAGAGGCGATTTAATTTAGAAGAACTGCCACCGAGTTGCACCTCCTGAGGCAAATTGACCCCTATCGCTGTGTGGGGAGGGGAAGAGAAAAAAAAAAAGAGGTATGAAGGAATCAAGGGAGGATTAGTGGCGAGGTGTGCTGATGGTTTCATGTCTCATCATCCCCAGCGCTCAGCTCGCTGCTCCGCCGCTGTGATGTATGACAGGAGCTGCGAGGGAATTAATCATCACTCACAAAGTCGCTGGCGTTTTATAGATATAGGCTGGAATGATGTAGTGTGTGTGTGTGAGAGGAAAAGAGAGGCCGAGTGCAGGCTTCAGCTCCATCCACGCGACTCGTACGCCCATGTGTTATCTTTATGGCCCCGTGTGTGTTCATGAAATCGTGTGTTGACGTGTGATTGGCTCTGCGTGTCCTATTCAACCGCCCCGTCGCTCCCCCGGGTCTCATCATCCCAACGGTCGCTCCCTCTTTCTCCCACACGATCATTCTCTCGGCACCATATGGCGACACACCCAGCTCCCCGGCAGCCGGGGTCAGGGGGTCGCACCCATGATGCATCGCTCCGACATGACTAACACGGGACGGACATGATCTTCGCTCTGTGACACGGCAGCTTCAGTTTGGCTGGAAGGGAGCAGCGAGGAGGCAGAAAATATGTGGAAATAATAATCGTTTTTGTTAGAATTGTTAAAAATGGTTCTGAAACGTATGATTAAGTGACTCTAATGCACATTTTCGGGGTCAACCTTTATGTTTTTTCTGATATTAGTCATCAAAGTTGACTAACATTTAGAATCAACATACATTTGAAGAGTTCATTTGCAAAAACAGAGAACTGCATCTTCACAAACCTTCAGAAACCCAACTTTTCCATCGTCTACCTGAGACAATATCAATCAAGTTATCTCTACTTTTGTCATTTCTACTGAGTCAAATCCACTCAGCTTCAGTTTGACTGATATTATCTCAAGCAACCAACAAAGAAATGTTTTCTGAAAATCTGCAAAAATGGATTCAACTGTTTCTAACTGATTTAACTCCTTTATTCATTTACGTTTAAATACGTTTAAACTCCTTTTCGACGTTTATCCTTCATTGTTGATTGCACATTTTTACGTTTTTCTTATCAGCAATCTATAAAAAAACAAAACAATTCTGATAAAAATGCTGAATATTGGATCCATTAATGGGTTTGGCAAATAATCACTCGATCGCTTGCAAATTTTACTCCTTTTTTTATATGAGGATAAAAGCATTTTCCCCTTTTTTGCGAAAACAGCCTCTAAGATTCAAGTGTTTAATTTGCATTTGCATTGACTGGAGTCCATCATTACAACAACGTTCACTATTTGCACGAACCCTTCAATCTCTGAAAGTTATATTTTACTCAGGAAAATAAAAAGGATCCTGCAATTGAACAAACTCCACTCAGGAAGTGGAAGTTAGCTTAGCATGCTAGCATTACTGCTGTTTCAGTTTCATTCCTGCACACTCAGCGTTGTTTTCTTCCCAAGTTATACACATGAGCAGGTTGAGATGGCGTCTGTCTTGACAAGGATGATGGGAAGTAGAAGTAGAAGTACTTCTGCACATCGTATACTACTCCCTACTTTTACTTGTGTGGAACTCAAGCTTTCATCTCGCAGGAAAATTGTACCAAATTTAGCTTCTAGCTCATTTACATCTGCAGTCCCTGAGCTTGTAGGCACAATGGTAATTATAGACTACAAATAGAAAGGAGTAATTACCAAAAAAATAAGATCAAACACTTATAACTCAAACACACACACTCCACCATTCAGTCCCCACACGATCCATCAGCATGTCAACATGATGTAAAAGTCTGGGGGACGGAGGGATCAGGATGTCTGACTACACTGGTTTCTTAAAATCCATTTTTAGCATCATGAGGAGAAATATGAAACTGAGACTATCTGACTATCAGGAGGTTTCTTCCATTCCTTAATATCCATCCATCCATCATCTATACACCACTTAATCCTCACTAGGGTCATGGGGGGCTGGAGTCTATCCCAGCTGACTCAGGGTGAAGGCAGGTTCACCTGGACAGGTAACCAGTCTATCACAGGGCTACACTTAGAGACAGACAACCAAGCACACTCACATTCACACCTACGGACAATTTACAATCACCAATTAACCTCAACATGTTTCTGGACTGTGTGGGAGGAAGCTGGAGAACCCGGAGAGAACCCACGCTGCACGAGGAGAACATGGAGACTCCACGCAGAAAGATCTCCGGGACGCGAACCAGCGACCTTCTAGCTGCGAGGCAACGATGCTAACCACTGAGCCACCTTGCAGCCTGAATTTTTTATTATTCATCCCGAGTATATATATACATGCATAAAGTAATCATTGTTATTGCATAGTTGACATGAAAAATAAAATAAATGGCTTCAGAAAAATGAGGAGCCCCGACCGTATACTTAAGCGTGACGCCCCTCAGCCCCATCAGCCCCTCGGCCTTTTCCATCTGTCAGACCCGTATCAGGTAGTCGCTGTAGATGATTTCTGGTCCGAGCACCGTCTCCTGGCAGCGTGACACCCCTTGATTGATCCCCGTTGTTCGTTTCCTGGCCAGCCCTCCATTTTTCTTTGCAGTACGTCTCCAGTATAATTGGACCGGCCGGCGCATCCCGACGGAGCGGCGGTTTGCTTTATAGGCACGCGGCGCGGCTAATGCCATTTCATTATTACCGGGGCTGTTTTATTCCTTTAGTTCAGCCAATATGACTTGAAGGACACGACGGCGGAGGACCTTTTATGGGTGGGACACACCGGTGACCGGGAGGCACCGTCCTTTCAAGTCTGGCTTGGTTTACTGCCTGCATCAGAACCTGACTGGGTTCACTTCCTGAAAAAAAAACAGCAGCATCCCTGACAATTACGAAAAAGGATTTAAATTTCAACATGCTCCTCGTCTGTTTTTCCCCCGAGGGCGGGCTGAGTTTACAAATGAGCGGCGAGGACGACGGTGACTCAAAGCATGGGGTGATTGCAGGAAGAGGCCCCTGCAGCGCGCACGCACATAAATTACACGTGTGATGCACTTGAACCATAAAAGGAGGTTTATTTGTTGTCAGAGTGAACATGCTTTGACAGAAATAGGCTGAGTGCAGGTTAGATATTTAAAAAGCCCTGATTTACATTCGCCTGCACTTGAAGTAATCTTAAGGCGAAGTGCATGAAACACAGACATCACAAAACAGTGGCACAATCCCCCTCTGGTGAGAGCCGCTGCATATTCATAACTGTTTGCACAGCCTCCCTCCTGCTTTCACACAAACACCGGGAACACAGACGCCCCCGTCAGAGTGACAGGCTGGGACTAAAGGGGATCAGACATTCATTTATGAGCTCAAACTTGAGCTTCCTCCCCCCAGAGGACGCAGCTAAACCTGGATAAAAGGCGCAGTCGCTGCTGTCAGATATAAATAAATGCAGCGTGGAATTGTGCGGCGCTCTAATCTGTGATCGGTGGGCATGTCATGTTTGTGACAGAGCCTCCCATCTGTTGTCAGTCACACTTCAACACCGACTTCATTAGCGGGACTCGGAGAGCATTTAGTCTGAACCCGGCTAAACATCAGACGTGTTTTTTTTTTTTTGTGTACATGCGGTGACGTGGGGGAAACGCGGCCGTGCAACGAGCAAACTAATTACACCACCGGAGAGTTAAGTCTTCAGAAAGCTGCGCAGCGAGGATCATGTTTCCTTAATATGATTCCTTTACTTTGTGGAAGCTGTGAGTCACGGCGAAGCTAGCGGTTGATTTAGAAGCATTTCCTGGCACAGTGACCGCCGACTGGAATCAGGAGAGAAGTTGTCACCGGTGACCTTTTGGCAAATTAAAAAGGAATGGAGGATTAGGAGGTAAATTCATGCAGATAACTGTGTGAAACATCAACATGTGAGCGAGGGCGACACAGGACTCCTTTAATGGGATTCTTTCTGGGTTAATGAGGGCCACGTCGTTCGAGGATTTAATCATCGAGCTAACGGGAGCAGCTCGCTGCACAGTTTGGACTGATTGTTCGGTTTGCTGCGTGGAAGCTCAAACCGGGGAAAGACATCACAGGAGGAGGATGGCAGCGCTGTAATCACGACGCCTGTTTATTCTCCCAGACATCAATAGATGGCTGCACTTTGTTTGGTGCGCCAGCTGCTTCATTTTATCGTCTAGACATGCCTGAACAAAGGAGTTAGAGTTCGCTAGGTTCAATGCATTGTTTTTAAACTTATGTATAAATAAACTAATTATAGAAAACACCTGATCTTTGTATGATTGCTGAAGCTGTGGGCGAAGAGATCACATCTTATGGAAACTGTAGAGTCACTGTGTTGGATGTGACGAGGCTAATGTCTATGCTCTAATATGACTACATAACTAAATATCTCCAGTTTGAGGTGTTGCAGCTGATCTCAGGCAGCACATCACCGAGCAAGACGCTGGTCTGAGCATCAGGAGTAACGCAGGGTTCAATGTTTGGCCCGAGGACGTTGACACCTGGAGGCGGGGATCAACCTTGTAATTATTGAACGACCCGCTCCACCTCCTGAGCCACAGCCGCCCTCAAGATCATTATTAACTGATTATTTGGGGAGTTTTGGGGATGACCTTTGCAGACTGGTGATATTTTCAGTTTTCTCTTCGTTTATAGACTAAATAACGAGATTTATTGCAAAGCTGGTATATTGGACGACATCAGTTTTAGCTCGGTGTTCATAATAAACTTGTGCAGAAAAATCCATTTAAGCAAAAAGAGAAAATACAGACAATGTTGTGCAAATTGTCTCTTGAGTTTAGCAATTTAGCAATCTTTTTGTATTCAGTCAGAAGGAAAAAACAAACAAAAAACCCCAAACAACAATATAATATTTGCGTTTTCTCTCTAAATATTCAGCATCAGCAATTTAAAAAATGAGTTAGCATGCTAACTTTTACCCATTTGCACGCAACCCAAATTACAGCTGATGCCAATGTGACTATTATTAGCCATGCAGCTGTTTATAAACCAAAGTAAATTTAATTTTTAACCTAATGATGCCAAGGAGAACATGCAGGTCGGTACCAAATCATAAATAATAAAACCGTAAACATCAACCTCATTTTGGTTTCTGAGGAAACGTCATGGAATCACCAAAGTCACTCGATTTAATCCATAGAACGTATATGAAAGATTACAACAGCCTACTTGTTTGGGAAGTAAAGAAAACGCAGTGCAAACAAAGTGTTTATAAAAAGTGACTTAAACCTGCATCGTCTCTAACGACCAGCAGGGGGCGACTCCTCCAGGTTTATAAAGAAGTCTAATTGTCCTATTTCTCACTTGATTTATTACCTCAGTAAACATGTTCCTGATGAGTTTATGGGCTCTATAGCTATAGTTTCAGTTTCCTTTTAATACAGCACAATGTTCATTTTATAAATTAGAGCCAACTAGATGATAAACAGGGCGTGTTTCATGGCGGGTCCACCTTGTGATTGACAGGCTGTTTGTCTGTAGCGTTAAGCAGTAAGTTACTGCTAGTGACGGCCAAATTCAAATGCTTTAAAATGACAATCTGTGGATTAACAGACTCACTGACACCCTAAAAAATGTCTTTTTGTTGGTTTCAGATCAGCCTTTTTACTGTAGGAACGCGCTAAATTGGGTCTCCTGACCTCAGTGTTTCTCCAATCCTGCCTGCGTTGTACAAAGATGTACAGTCAAAACTAGACGGGTCCTAATGTGGTTTTGTTCACGCCGGATTGAACAAGCAGCGTTAACTGTCAAGTCTGGTCAGGGCTTGTTTGTACGGTTAACCCTCCTCATCACCGAGAGGCCTTTCTTGACGCTCTTGTAAATCATCTTCTCGTCGGCTCTGACAACTCAGGGTCAATTAGCCAGATCGATGAAGGACAAAGTGAAGAGGGATCAATGCTTTGACTATCCAGTCGTCCTTGTAAAGAGGGATTTGTCTCTGTTACCGTGTAAACCCTCGGGACCTGTCTTGCTTACGGAGTGAAGAGCAAACACGCTTATTATTTTCGGTTTTGCTCGTCAGGTGAGAGTTTTCCGCTCGGTTCGGTAGCAGCCGTCTGTGTCGCCGGCTTCACCTTGTGGACGCTGACTGACAACATAAATGCTTTGTTGGAGGTTTGTCCTTGTGTTACAGAGCTTTCAGGCGGTATAAAAAAAAAATAGATATCAGTAGCAGCAGGTCAGCGCACACGCACGATCTTTATCTGAAGGTTAAACTAATAATTGCGACGGCTGAGGTTAGCGGGAGGTCAGCGCGATGCTAACAGCACCTTAACGACATTAGCCTGCGTGTGACGGGGGAAGGTGTGAAGCGGCTAACGCATTAATTGCATCTGTTACTATTTACTGGCTCCCATCTGAGAGCGGAGCAGCGCCGGCCGTGTGATGCTGGGGGCTCAAGGATAAGGCTGCAGGCATGAAGGCATAATCCTCCGCCTCCCCTCCTCCAACCACCCACCTCTCACCCTCGGCTCGGCTCGTGTTTACACCCTCCCCGTCCGGCTCTATCTCAGTGTGCAGGGTTTGTACAGAGCCAGGCTGTGCTGGCATGAGATCTGGCGCTGTTTTTGTTTGGTGCAATGAGTGTCTGCTGCTGTTTTCAGGACAGTGTTCTCGGTCCATCTGGACTCAGGACATGCGGGTGGTTAGAAATGAGCAGACCAACGCTTTGTAAAAACACAATGTGCACACAAACGCAGCTACTGTTGTCGTACTCATCATAGCAGCACCCCAGAGCCCAAGGAGGCCTTCAAAAGCGCCATTATCACAGCGAAGCAAGTCATGTTCAACCCCACTCCTGAGCAGCAATTATCATGCAATCACGATCTAACCGTCCTAACAAGGCATAGCGGGCCTGTTAGCTGATTTTCTTTTTCCAGGGTGGCCGGGGAAAGCTTATTAACATTCATGAGGACGGTGCTACCTGATCGGCATCGGAATGAGAACATGTGGAACGGCCCCGGCCAATAAAACGATAGCGAGATGCAGCAGGAACAGACGCTTCATCAATAGAAGAACAATTATTCAGTAGAATATTTATCTATGTACAGTTTCCCCTTTCATGGCTTTTAAATATTGATTCACGGTCAATGTATTCAGGCTTTTTTTCCGGCAAGAATTTACAAAACAAACTTTCATTTCAAAGTGAAAACAGATTTCTGCAAAGTACAGCGTGACTCGATAATCCGACACTAAATGTAAAACCTTCTTTTATGTCGGATTGTCAAGACGGAGGTCCAGATACAAGGAGGGCTTGATGCTGGAAGGCTCATTAGTTGTTAATTATTGTTCATAGTTG
Organism: Stegastes partitus; assembly: GCF_000690725.1. Lineage (NCBI taxonomy): Eukaryota > Metazoa > Chordata > Actinopteri > Pomacentridae > Stegastes > Stegastes partitus. Next base: position 198,283 of record NW_007578529.1, on the reverse strand, counting down.
TTATAATAACTAGTGTATTGTTAGAACACGGCGCATCGCTGGATTTCACATCTAACTGACCGGTGCGATTGTGCACGTTCCAGACACTTCCACCCCGGGGCAGCGCTCTGACGGGGTGGAAGTGTCCAGAACACACAGGCAGTACTTGGCTGCTGATGCTAGTTTAGTTAGCGCTCACACTTCTGTTTCCTCCATCGGTGGCGGCGGGGGAGTGGCAGATACGCTCCACCGTTACCATCCATGTTTACTTCCGTAAACACTGAGCACACTCGCTGCGTGTGACGTCGTCGTGTCCTCTTCTGCGCATGCGGGACACTTTTGGCTCGTATGAAGTTCACACAGCAGATCACATACAAGTCGCATTGAACTGGAAACGTGAAGGAAGTCACAAAGAAATCCTCATTGAGCATCAAGTCCTGCAGTGTGAACGTAGCCAATCTGTGGGATTGTTCAGTCAGATAATACGCCGTCATCCTGATTGGTGACATTAAATGTCATGTCGGAGTCAGAATCCAAGGCTGTCGCTATGTTAAGGCTGTTTTTATGGGTTCTGTTGGTTTTTCCTAAAAACCTGTCGGATAGCAGGTTTAGGATTGTTAAGGGTCGATTATCGAGTCATGACTGTAGATGTCAGTTAATAAAAATATAAAATGTAGAAGGTGAACATTTTGCAGTGCCCAGACCTCGGTGTCACTGAGAACTTGTGGCTGTTCATATATGATCTCAGAGCTCGAGCAGTTTTACAAAGACGAATGAAGTAAAACTGCAGCGTCCACATGTGAAAGGCTGATTTAGACTCATGCACACAGGCTACATGAGGCCAAAGGTGCATCTACTAAATACTGACTTGAAGGGCTTAAATACCTACTTATTCACTGTTTTAATTCGCAAGTTAGTTTTGGTAAATTCCTGTCAAAAATGCCAAACTATATTGACCATGACAGACCGTCAGAGTTAACCAATGGAAGGGAAAGATTAAGTCAGATCATACATTTGCCCTGAAAAACAAAAATTTGCAGCCTGTTAAGCTTCAGATTTCTCTACATGCAGATGATATATGGAGTTGCGAAGTAGGAGCTGTTCATTTTTTTTTTCCATTTTGTGTTCCTATTGAAGAAATTTCATATAAACCCTTTCATTAATTACATCAACACATGCATCTTCCAAAGAATGCTGCCACCCTTTTGGTTTATGTCTTGCTGTTAGTTTAAATCATGTTTATAATCTGTCTTTGTGGCATTGTGGCCCAGTCTGAACACTACAATACCCATAAGCCTCAGCTGCATTTGGAAAACAAAATTGGAGCAGAAGCATATTTAAAATGTTCCATCGTTAAAACCAAAACATGGTAATTTAAAGTGAGTTGATTCAAGCTGCGTGTTCATATTTCTCAGCTTCTCCAGCTTCCATACACTTAGCATTATTTTAATTGGGTGTTTCCAGCCGAAATTCAGCTTTTTATGTGAGTTTTAAATACATAATACAGAAGATATGGGGGGTCCTGTGTTTTTTGTTAAATCACAATATGCAGTTCTATAGCATAATATCTTCTGTTGTGCTGAAACAAGTCACGTTTTTGCATTTTTCTGTCCCTGATCTCTCCTTTCTCTCTCTTTCTCTTTGTGTTTCTACCAGAAGGACTTGCCACTGCCTCGAAAAAACAGCAGGTGAGCGTTACCTTTGTTTATCCT
>NW_007578529.1:195038-196073 GCF_000690725.1 Stegastes partitus | reverse complement strand
GGAGGAGGAGGAGGAGGAGGAGGAGGAGGAGGCCTCCTGGAGTGCTGCTGGAGTGTGTCGGAGTCTGATTAAGGCCGGCTGGGAGCTCTGGATGCTGTCCATGGTGCTGAAAGCCATTCTGCCCTTTTTTTCTCCAGTTGCTCACTTTCTCGTTCTTTATCAGCGCTCTTCTCTCCCCCATTGCTCGGTTATTAATCCATTTCTGTTCCCCCCCCTTCAGCCTTTCAGGTCTCCTCAGCGACCTATCCCTCTTTCCTTAATCTCCTCTCACTTCTCTTTTATCTCCCTCTGACACTCAAAGCTTGTCTTGGCTGTTAAAAATTTAATTCTTAACCGAAGACAACGCGGCGCAGCAGCAGAAGGAGAACTTGTTCTTTAGATGGAGTCAGCGATTCTACATCTCGCTGTGTGCTTGCTGGTTGTTCTGTGTCTCCTCAGAAAAAAAAATATAAATAAATAAACCTGCTGTTTGTACACAGTCCTGGCTCTGTAAACAGGAAACAAACAAAGTGGCTCGGACTGACTCAGCGTGTCCTGAGCTTCAGGAGTCGACTGATAACTGGCATGCTCACATTATTTTAGCATTTTTCAGTTTATTATTATTCTTTTATACCCTAGTAGTTTAACAATGTGCTTCTTTGGAGTCATTGCCAGCTGACACTGAAGCAAAAAGGTTGAAAACGTCTCTTTTAACTGAATGTTTAAAACACAAATGAGACAAAATGCACAAATGCAGACTTTGCCTTTAAAGCTGCTCTAATCAGAGTTTTTATATAAACAAGAGATGCAACGACTACGTTTACTGCAAGATGACAAACCTGCAGAGGATCTGCTTCATAGAAAGTCTAAGCATAGTTTCTTCACATTTTACTCATTGTTTGGATTTTACAGCTTTAATGCTCCAGTTCACCTTTACTCTCTCGGTTTCAGGCCAAAAAAAACGTAGATAAGCTGCATCCTTCAGACCAGCATCAAACAGCAGACAGAGGTGGAGACTACAACAGAGTTCAGTGCAGCTAAAGAACCAAATATTTC
>NW_007578529.1:169376-194089 GCF_000690725.1 Stegastes partitus | reverse complement strand
TTTTTTCGCCACAACCTCCCAATTTCACCGCCGTGCCCTTCTCTCTGGAGACAGTTTCCATTTGGATTCAGTATGTGGCTGTCTCCTTCACATCACATCCCCGTCTCCCTCTGCAGGACACTATCAGCCCGCCATCCATTATAGATGAGCTCGGTGGAGTTGGCTTCACATTCAATCTGCCTGCTGCATCCATTCATGGGTAAACACAGCCATTCAGAGCTGGTGTGTGTGTGTGTGTGTGTGTGTGGCATACATCATCATTAGTTTAAAGCTTTGGTTCCATTCAAAGTATTTACGTAACCTCGTCCCTCAGTCATTTCTTCACTCACTGTCGAGATAAATTAACCTCCCTTTACTCGTTCCTTCCTTCATTCATGGTGTAAACAGCCGGCGGTGTCAAAGCTTTCAGTGGTTCTTTCAGTGCTGAGAGAGAAAACACAAAACAGAAGTCCCAAAATGACTCCGTGTACCACAGCACCTCAGCCTCGAGTAAATGACCCACGGTTCCCTGCCGCCTTTTGTTATTTCTTTTCTAAAAGACAGACCCACCCTTCCTCCCTTCCTCCCTTCCTCCCTCCCTCCTCTCTCTCCTCTCTTTATCTTCCTCCTTTGGTCCTCGGACACACACCAGCCAGCGCAGCACATCTAAAGGTTGCGGGAGCTGAAGTATGTGTTGCATCGCGATGACATTTTGCCAGAGACCCGCTGCTTTCTGACTCCCTCGCCGCCCGGCTGTTACTGCCGCTTCTGCTGTTGCTCCGAGCTACACCTAGATACCCGGCGAGCAACATGTTCCGACGCACTAAAAGGTACACCGGGAGGGTGGCGGTTAACTTGGTTTTCTGTGATGTGGGAAGTGGTAGCTTTCTGTTACGTCTCTCCTTTAGACTTCTAGACTCTCAGCTCTTGTTCTCTTTCTTGTCTGAATGTGTCGTGCACATCACAGAGAGGTTTAGTGTGTAGTTTTGTGTGTGCATACATGCCGTAACTTTTATACAGATGCTGGGTTTCGTCTCTCGACTGCACGTGTTGGATGTTTTCTCTGATTTACAAACTGCTGCTCGATGTCTGGTAGTTCATACATCAGGCTAAAGTCCAGTCAAATATAAATTCAATGCATCATTTAAATTTGCTTGAGATGCCGTTTAAGTGACGTGCAGCCAAATCAGTTTTATGTTGAACCATTGGAAATATTACCGTAATGTCCGGACTATTGAGGCACCTGAATATAAGCCGCACCAATAACTTTAAAAAGAAAACTAATTTTGTACATATACAGGCCGCACATGTCTACAAGCTGCAGGTGTTGACGTTTTAACAGGAGATATTTACTATTAATTATTTTAATTAAATACGTACCGGTAACACAAATGCTATTTTCTGAACAGCGCCTGTAGCACGGCTGGTTAAGAAAATAAAAACTACAGCAGCCCACCAGGAAAAGTCATTGATCGCTGTCTTCATCTTCCTCCTGAAACCACTGAAGTCTTCAGTGTCGGAGTTGAACAGCCTCAGAATTCCTTGGTCACACACTTCCTCCGTCTCTCTTTTGTTGTTGCTCTCAATGTCACTCGAGGCAAATTCGTAAAATTCCATAAATTAGCTGCATCATTGTTTAAGCCGCAGTGTTCAAAGCGTGTGAAAAAAGTAGCGGCTTATAGTCTGGAAATTACGGTACATACCCGTTTCAAGTAACTCATAACACATGTGACCACGCTTTAGCCATTACATTTTGCGCAGACATTCATTGTCATCAGGGGATGACTCTTACTGACTTTGGTCGTCTCGAGGCAGGTCAAGGTTTCCAATTTTCCAGTGCAATGGCTCCACTGCAGCTCCAAACAACGCTGACTCCAGTGATATCACCTGAGTCCATTTGTCAGATTGGAGACAGCTCAATCTGGAGCCACAGAAGGCTTTATCCATCTTTTGCACACATGCAGAAGCACTACATCTGTGACTGGGCTTATGTGTAAAATTTGTCGAGTTTCTTTTTAACTTTTCATCCTTCATTTTGCAAAAGTATTCTCAATTAGTGACATCCCCATTAGGGATGCCTGATATCAGCATTTTCATCGGTATTGGCGAGTAAAGGCTTTAAAGTTTAACCGCATACGCCAAAAATGTGACAATAACATAACGCTGGTAATGCTAAAAGTTTGGTTTTGTCTGAAAATGTTACTTAAAAATAAATATGCTATGTTTTATATAAAAGTTGAAGTAGTTTTCTTGTTTTGCCCAGTTGATATTAGCTAAGCTAAGCTAATTAGCTAATTATATATTAGATATTATTGTGTCTGCACCTGCCATGATAAGAGCAGGTGTAATATTATGTTAATTCCTCTACAGGAGAGACTTTTCTGCTATTACGTGGAAAAAATATCCAAATATATTGGTATCAGAAATAAACCAAAATGAGTAGGAAAACATTAATAAATCAGATAAAAGTTAAAAATTCAATATCCTGCATCTCAAACTCCCATCAGCCCCAGCTGCTCCTTTTGTTAAATGTTAATAAGCAAGTGTGCTAAGTCGCTAAGCTAAAAGGATGATGACAATATCAATGTTATATTAATGTTAGCACATTGCTGTTAGCATGCTAGCTAGATTAGCTACCTCTAATCACTGCTGTGTCCAAACAGGCCTGACAGAGCAGCTGTAGCATAGCGTTAGGCCCTCAGTAGGTAAACAGCCAAGCAATAAATTACACCCCAGCAATAATTTGGGCAGCATACGGACGTATAAAAAGCACCGAACTGTTATTTATAGTGATTCGCGGCCGTATATTTCACTCTGATTACAGTTTTGTCGACTTTGATGTTGACGCAACAATCTGGCCGCATCAGTGACTCATCGTAGTGACATTTCTCGCAGAGCTGCAGGTAAACTGATTCACCGTCTGAAGTAATCAGTCAACGATTACATGAGGCAGCGATGAGTCATTCGCACAACCACCAAGTTTTAAATTGATTTTTTCCGGCGTCTGATTCACTGATGCTGAGGGATGTTTTCCTGAAGTCGGACGATTGGGGAAGTTTTCACCCCGAGTCCCTGTCAGCTGCAGTTGATTTAACTATATGCTGAAACGCAGTGAAACAATAACGAAATTAGCTGTCCTTTGTGCTTATAATTGATTGTTTTAATGTCAACAATGTGAAAATGTGAGCTGACATTCAACCACCGGGGGTTTCCTCTCAGGCAGCGGCTGTAGTGGATGTCGTGCTGAGTCTCTCAGAGCGACTTTATTCTCCCCCGCTGATCGGGGATTAAAACCGGCTTCTATTACAGAAGACACTCTCGCTGTGGCCCACCTGAGCCCAGGCAGACAGATGGAAATAATGCTGAAGTCTCAGCCTTTTTTTTAAATGCCTCCTACACTTTCACAGCGGCGCTCAAAACAAGACGGAAACATTCTGGCATGTGTATCAAATGCACTGTAGGTGGAGGGCATCGTTTCAAGACGCTCCCTAAAAAATACATTTCAAACAACAAGACGAGGGAAGAACAAGAAGATGAGTGATTAAGACGATGAAAGCGACGGGGGATGCACAAAAAAAGAAGGACGTTGTGCAAGAGGTGAAAGGAGGAGAGAGTGAGCTGGAGCTCCGGGCCCTGGGGTGCTATCTGTGTCGGCTCCTCCATTAGGGACCAGCTCACTAAGGTTACGTGAGCAGGCAAAGACACGCACACCAGCTTTCACTCTCACTCACTCTTTGTTTGGTTTCTCTTTTATTTTTTGTCGTCCTCATATTTAGTCGTTCTGCAATTTTCTGCACAACTGTTCAGTTAATCATTAAATTATTACACAGGCATTTAAGTTTTTCTTTATTTATGTGTGTGTTGTATCATGTGGCTATCTTTGTGAGAAAGTTTGGGGAAATTGAGGACATTTTTGCCAGTCCTCCCTTTGTGTCACATCTTTTTTTTGTCTGTTTGAGGGTTCTGACTTGGTAAGGGTTAGAGGCATAGACTGTATAAAAGATGGACGTAGCAACCGGCCCTGAAAAATGAAGCCAACCTGGAAGTGTCAAAAACCTGCAATATCACTACGTCCGCTAGTCCTGGCTCCACAAAGCCCTGGCTTCCATAGACTGGAATTGGAAAAGAAGTGATCACAGATCATGAAATACTGCATTCCTACAGCTCAGGATTTTTTCCTTTATAGTTTTCCAGAGATCAGGTGGCCAATCTGAAAATAAATCAATACTGAATTTTTAAAAAATCGTCAACATTTTGTGGGGCAAGGGGCGTGGCTGGCTTGATTGACAGTCGGCAGCGACGATGCAGACGAAGGCGGTAAATGTGGGCGGGGGCAGAGAGGACCTGCCTCTCAATCTGTCTGACCAATCGCTGCTCCTATGGCTCTGCCCCCTCTGACGATTTTTGCGTCACTGGCTCCAAAAATCCAAGATGTCAACCAGGAAGTAGCAAAACCCTGGCTTCATTTTCTCAGTGCAGAAACCAACGGGTGACGTCACGGCAGCGACGTCCATCTGTTATACAGTCTATGGTTAGAGGTAAGCTTAATTAGGCTTAAGCATATAGTATGGTGAAGAGTAAAAGGCTTGGGACAGTAAGGGAGCCAGACAATTTTAATATGGGTGGTCAGGTTGAGACCATTACTCACAGAAACTTATATCTCAGCAATAATGGTAAATCACATTATTCCAAATAACCAACTCTTTTGGTCGATTACATTTGCTTATGCAGGTATGACTACCATATAGAAATACACCATGAGGACTCATAAGTAAGCTTTTCTTTTTATGTAATCCTCAGTCGATTCAATGAAAATCTGGACTGCTTGTTCCCAATTCTGCTTTTTAAACTGCTGACATTGCAAGGTAAATTACGTTACTGTTAGGGCTTGACTAGCCACCCTTTGGCTCCGCCCCTGGCTGGAGAACGTTTCCCCAGAAAGATAGCCAAACAAATGTTTTAGTGTATATATGTGTGTGTGTGTGGGGGGTTATATTTATGCTAAAAGTGGACCTAAATCTGTTTACACAGCGGGGCCTTGACGTCCTTATGGGGACGACAAACCCCCGTACAGGCACAAGTCACAGTCGACGGTTGTGGTAACGGCTAGATTAGGTTCGGGTCAGGAAAAGATTACAGTTGGGCAAATAGTAATTATGGTGAGGGTTAGGCTAAGTCTCCCAGAAATCAATGTAAGCCAATGTCGTGTGAGGGTGTTTTCTCTAACTGACCGCTGAGCTGCTAAAACCCTCCCCAGACAGCAATTAACCAGCCGTCGTTACTTCATCTGGACGGAGCAGATCCATCAGGTTGGGATTCTTCCACATGCCGAGGCCGGCGTGGGTGAGACCGTAACGCCGATGTATATAAAGAAATTAGAAGATTGAAATAAGAATAATAGAATAAAATAATTATCCTGGTTGTGTTTATCCCTGTCAATCAAGTGATTGTTTTAAAGCTACTTTAAGAATGATTTCACTTTAAATATCTGGCACTACTGTTTTTTGTTTTTTTTTAATATATAATAACAATAATATACATATATAACATATTTTTGTATTATTATTCCCCTGACAAGGCTAGCAGCCACAGCTAATGGTCAGTGGGTCAGATTTTAAATCACAGTATAGTATAATTAATGATAAGAAATATTTTGTGTGTGTTTCTTTCCGGTGTTGTGGTTTAGTGTAGTTCATTGGGGGGCAGATCGCACAAACATAAAAATATAAAACTGCCCTTTTTTTTTGCCTGCATACCACACAGCTCTCACCCTCTGCACAATAATATTATATATTGTAGTCTGCACTTAACAAAGCCACGTCTTCTGCTCATAAACACGCCTCTTCTGTAACTAAATAAGCCATTACGCTTCACTTAACCAATTATGTGCCAACCAAAGGAGGTCAGTGGGAGGCACCTGGGTCGGCCTGTCCTGCTTAAGTGCTGCTGCTTCCCCCCAAGAGGAGCCCAGAGTTCAATATCCTCAAGCTCGTAGGTGCTACAATCCCAATTAACTCTGCTTTCAGTAAAGGGCATCGCCTTCCCTTTTCCTGTTTGAGTAATGGAACTCCTACTCGTTTTGATGCTTCTTGTCCTCCGCTGTCTCCTCTGTCAGAGCTGCTCTTACGGGAGGAAAACACTTTTTCGAGGACGCCGGCTTCTGCAGGGCGCTAAATGTACTCACGCTTGATAGAGTGTTCGAGGGGCTTTGAAGTCCTGTCAGGGATGTTTGGGACCCCGGAGAGCCGAGGAAACAGGGATGGGAAAAGGCAAAAGAAAGGGTCACGGTGTCTGTTTGACTTTTCTCTTGGCTGTTATGTATCAGGCCGGGCAGTGATTTTGACATTTAACACAATGCTCGGTGCAGTCGAGTGGAGACGTGATGGAGCAGAGTGAGGACAGAGTCCTGCCTCGGGCTGTCCCCGTGACCACTTTAGCTTCTGTCCTTGCCTTTTACTGCTGTCCGTGCGGCCTCGTGGACGCTACTGTTGGGTTTAAGAGATTTAGACACTGGAGTTGCCATCGATACACTCCCTCTCACGCACAACTGTCTTTATACTGTGCATACTCTGTTCTGTGTGTAGCACTGAATTAAGCCTGATGTCGTTACTTGAACACTAAACACAAAATAAATCATCAGCAGTATAAATGATCAAGGAATTAAAGCAAAAAATACCAGCCTTCTCTTCAGCTTCACTAATCCCCTTCCCCCCAAACAGTGGCTGTCCAGCTGTAATTCCAAAACCATAAATACGAGAGCTTAAAATGTAAGGACCGGGTCAAACTGGGTGTTTGTCGCTGCCGTTGTTGCACAACCGGCTCAGGTGCTCACACTAACTCAACTTTACATCTCTGGCCAAGGACACGCTGCTTTAGCTTCCAGCCTTTTAGTAAAGTATCAAGCGTGCAGCCTTCAAGGGCGCATTGAAGACTCCTTTATAAGTGTTCTATTTTAAAATAAGTCAGCAGAGGCAGTCATAATAGTTGCAGCCAGACAAAGAATCCAGCTCTAGTGCTATACTAGACTCTGTTACTCATAATTACACGATGAATCTTTCCTTTTCTCCTTCATGTATTTACATTATGAGAATATTACAATATCACCATCATACCGTTTAGTGATCTTTTATATTATGGTCTTTTGTCACCTGATTTAGTTGCTGCAGGTTTTTGTTTACGATTCACTCCACCACCATTTTCCCCATTTGCATACTGTTGCTGTTTTCTGCTTCATATTTTTTTTTAATGCATGCTATTAATACAGAAACCAGAAATAGTTTAGCCAAAAAAAATTTAGCAGCTTGTACAAATGTAGTGTTGTCATCTCTGAGTGAAGCATGGTTTTAAATCAACCTGGAAAACATGTAAACAAACAAATAGTCGTAGCTCCATTACAGGGTCTAACCAAACATGCTATTTGTAGATAGGGGCCACTGACATATACATATATTTTATTTTATTATTATTATTTTTAAATGATGTAAAGATATATTGCTCATTTAATGTCACCCTACATGTGACCCAATGACTTTGTCACCCAGCCTGATTTCAGACGATGTATATGACATTGCACGTTATGTCACCATCAACTCATTTGTTGCGTCTCCTCCTCCCTCCGACACTGAACTCGAGTGACTCCTTTAACGAGCCGTGCTCCTTTCCCATCTCCTCCTCTTTCCCGTGGTCCCCGGTCGGCGTTGCGAGAAGCCTCCCTGCCTCGTGCTGCGTAGCAACAAGCCGTCACATGACCGCGGCTCCCTCCCCTCCGCCACCATCCCTCCAGGGCTGTTAAATTTCTTCTGGCTTTTGTTCTTGGAATAAATTGCTTTTCTTTTCATGTCTTTAAAAAACTTAACGGCAGTAAAAAAAAAAGGGATATATAAATAATTAAACAGAGACTTTCATTAGGACGCCGAAATTACAATAACTTCATATTTGATATCGCCGTTCTCCTTCACCCCCACCTGGAATTGTCCCTGTAATATTTTCCACCAACAAACCAGTTAGCAGATTTACGCCCTCGTGGTATAAAAGCTAAACAACTCCCCAGCCCCTCGTGAGCAGCGTTTTCTCTCTTTCCTCTCTTTGAACCTTCACTTTCTCTTTTCTAACCGCCTCAGATCTGCTTCTGTTTGACTCTGTGCATCACAGCTACATTTGTGGAGTCTCATATGAATGACTGGTTTGGTTTGATCAATATTAATGGTCCCCCCTGCTGTTAAGTAGAGGGGAGGAGTACGAACACGCAGAGGATGAAGGCTCCTGTTTGTCTGGCTTTGTTAGAGCCATGCGTTCCCCCATCTGTGTCATCTGCTAACACTGAAGGATATTTCCCCACGTGCCCTGTTTATGCATCCTGTCATATCTGTGCTACATGCATACATGAAGTGTGTGTGTGTGTGTGTGTGTGTGTGTGTAACGAGGAACGAAACTGGGTCATGTGTACCTTGTGTGTGCGTGATGAGCACCACTGGGAGCCCTCTCAACCTTTCCTGCATCTCCAACTCTTGTTTTTCTGACTGCATGTTTGCAGCCGTCCCGTTTCCCTAGGCGCTCACTTTCCCTTATTTTGCTTAATGTCATGCTCGTCCCAGCTAACACCCCTATCTCCCTCTACATCTCCTATCCTCCCATGCATCATCCACTCCTCCCTCTCTCTCTCCTCTCTCCAGCCTTTGGCCAGTGCAGCCCAGATTTACTGAGTGCCGCTGAGTGCATCCCTCTTCTCCTCCCGCCCCTCTCTTGATCTTGACTGACCATCCAGCGGGAAACGAGCCCCGGGGTTCACTCTGAAATTTGGATTCTCCATCAGCAGCAGCAGCAGCACTAAAGACTTGCTGGGTGTGTAGTAAACACACACCAGTAAGTGTCTGCACATAGCGCCGGATACTGACAGTGCGTCACTCCGGAGCTGTGCTGGGGAAACTCAAGGCCAAGCGCTGTGTGTGTGTGTGTTTGTGTGTTTACAGCCATTGATTTCCTGAAGCACTGAGAATCCATTAACCAAGAATAGTCCCACTGCTGAGTTTGTCTTTGTATTCGTCGCTCTGTTTTTCTTTTAACTCTGAAGACGCAATTATTGAAGTAACGAAAGCCTGAAACTATGTTGAACCACATGCACAGATATACAGTCACTTGGTGCCACTCGGATCAGCTCTTGGCCGTGTTGTGAGCTATAGGGAGATTATTGCTGCAGTTCCAGAAAGACAGGTTGGGATATAATGAATACAGGTGAGATGGCACAATAGCAGTTATCTGAGCTGTACTTTAAATCCCACCTATTGGCATGTGTGATCAATAACCATAAGGCTAGCTATAGATCGGATTGATCAGGACGTCCTGTGTGTCGTTGAAGTCATGAAACCAGACAGACGATAGTGCTTGCTCAGTTTTGTAGCCCTATTGCATTACGTGAGGCAGGAATTTGGAATTGGATTGCAAACACGCTGAGTCATACAATCATTGGTATCAGCGACCGAGCGGGACGGCACCTGATACGCCGGATGTGACCGGATGGGACTCCAGCACGCAATCACCTGTCAGCTCGTCGTCTAAAACACTCCACAGTGCAGGAAGGGTATGAACAAATATGAATACATTACTCAGATATGAACAGATGATGTAACAGAGAGAAGCACTGATGGCTGCAAGTTCGACAAAAAACAACAGGACCAGGAATGGCTGGAAGGAGCACGGTCACTCAAAGAGGTTCCTCTTCACTGGTGTTCATCAGATTAGTTGTTGTGTACAAGCACAAGTGTCCTTTTTACTTTATGATCCAATATTGAAAACTGGCACTTCCCTCAGTGGATGGAAACTTAGGAGATGAAGTTGGGAAACATTTCAAAAGTGCACAGAAAGAGAGCCAAGAGAGCTTCCCAGAGTCCAGATCAATACCTTTCTCATTTCTATTTCACCCAGACCTTCTCCTGCTGCAGCCTCAGCCTCAATTTTTTAGAATTGTGCTGTATTGCCTGGCCTGGCATCACCAGACAAATGCGAATGAGTCCAGAGCTGCTCAGTTCATTTTGGATTTCCAAGGACTGTAGGTACCTACGGGTACACACTAAAACACCTCCAGATAAGTACACAACCAATCACAGCAACAAAGCAGGTGACACAGTACTGAGTAAGAAATTACACTGTCCAAGTCTTTCTCTGGTCATTGATTAAACCTCTAAATATTCATCTCTCTGTGTTTAAGTCACACATTCAGAATGCTTTCCATGATAATAATCACTTCCTGTTCGACAGATAAAGACAGACAAACCCTCCACCTATAGATTTCTTGAACAGCAGTTTTAAAGCTCAGCATAATTGCTCCAGCTGTCACCATCTTGGCAGTGCTTGACTTCTACTAACTCCCTGTTAATCCAAAAAAATGAGCAAAGAGGTGGAGCTGAGGCGGGTCTCTGGGTCACAGACTGCCCCGTGAGAACATCCACCTGTCACACAAAGCAGCAATCGTACATAACATTACCCCTTATTATAAATTAAACGATTGACTTATATAAAAATTCCCCTCCTGTGCTGTTTTTGCACCAGTCTGTAAACACGTTTATTTTGGCTTTAAAGTTGGACAGTTTAACATGTGGGGTCCATGGGGACTGAGTCACTTTTGGAGCCTCAAGTGGACATTTGAGGAACTGCAGTTTTTGGCACTTTGCTTTTATCATATAGGCTCAGCCACATTTTTCTTTTTTTTTGTCATCGTATTGAACTTCCCTAAGTGTTTAATAAACGGTTGTGATTGGCATGGGGGAAACCAGGTGGCAGTCTGTTTGAACACGAGGGGTCTAAGTTACCCATAGCTTTTGTAAATAGGTTTCCAAATTGTAGTCATAGTAACTTTACCATTCACACAATTTTTTTTCATTTTTTTGTTTTTAGAAAATCATACAATATGGTCCAAGGATTTTCTTAAAATCTAAAGGGTCTTAAGGGTCGGATTATCGCGTCACAGCTGTACTTGATTTGATACGGCACATTGGTAAACACTGTACATATAGTCATATGAGCAGAATAAATTGCAGTAGAAAATAATTTCACAAGTATTTTTTTTACATAAAAGATTTCTTGCTGGAGGCCACACCCCTTTTCTCTATAAAATAATATCCCAAAATAATCTTGGTTTTGTGTTACTCTTCCACACGACTGTACTGAAAACATCAGGTCCTCTAATTGACGGTTTGTCGAGGCGGCCTAATGCTGACGAGTATTTAGAGCCGGTCGGTGTTAACGTGACCACAAGCTGTGCGCGTCCATCTGCTTTCATGGGAACAGCTTGTGGATTGAAGGGAAGAGATTTGTCCAAGTAAAGCTGCAGCAGGGTGCGAGTGTTCGGAGTAGAAATTCTTCTTTCTGCCTCACGTGACCTGGATTTATTTCAATGAATCAATAGCTAGTTAGTCACTGAATAAATATTAACAAGAAGATTTGATGAAGAAAGCTATATAGCATTAATATAACAATGGTCTATCTGGAGAAAGTGCATCTCTTTTCTGTTAGTGTCTTCCTCTCTTTGGCTCGCTGTGTAGATTTTGTCTAACTGAGGTGTGTGTTTGTGTAGAAATGGCCTGTCCCGCTCACATGTGACCCCATGTGACGGGACTGCAACAGAAGAGAGGAGGCAAAGCAGCCACTCTGCTCATCCCACAGCAGAGATGAGATGGTGCCGTTTGCATGTTGTTTGTTCTCCCTCCTTTGTTCCCAGTTGTATTTATTTGCATTCATTTCTGCCTTTCACACTGACTCGCGAGGCACATGTTTGAAAAGCCTCGGCAATAAATTACACCGCCGCCGCCGCAGTGGGATTCTGACAAAATAAGTGGATCAACAAAAAAAAAAAAAAAAAAGCTTGCTCAGTTTCCTGCCTAATGGTGTGTGAGTTAGATGCCGTAATATCATGTGTGATACGAATGTGTGCTGCGTCCACCGGCGGATTTGCAGTGACTCAGTGCGTTTAAGTGCCCCAAACACAATTAACCGAGGTCATGGAAAAGTGGGATGTTTCTGCCATGTTTTTCTCCCCCTTGTTAAATCTCTCTTTTCGCTCGCTTGTTTGCCACTTCCTCTCTTTCCTCCAACTTCTCTCGCTTGTTCTAACCGCCCTCCTCTCCTCCTCGTTTCTTATCTCGGCTGAGAGGAGCCAGACAGGGATGGATGACCGAGGAAATGGAATTCTCTTTATCACAGTTGTGCTCCCTGCAGTGAGCCATGCATCTGCACGTGTCAGCCTTTTGCATGCAGCAGCCCTACGTATATTTATGCACAGAGATCCCGATGCCGATACTGTATTGCACACAAACAAGCGACCACCTCATGTTTACGTTTCTCTCTTTTTCTCTACAGTTGTCGTACAAGCAACAGAAAAAGCCTGATCCTGACCACCACGTCTCCCACGCTGCCTCGTCCACACTCCCCTCTGCCTCTCCCCGGACACCTCGGTACGTAAAGCGACTCACCCAGCTCTGACTTCAATCAGTTAGCTTCCAAAATATAAATTTAGGAAGTTGTTGTCGTTGGCTTCTTGCACTAAGCTCATTTCTCGGATGTCTTGCGATGATCCGTATTTTAATCCTCTGAACTTCAAGCAGTTTCTGGGTGGTTTTTTTTTGCTCCTGTCACACATTTCACTGCAATATCCTGAACCTCCATGGAGAAAACACAATCATGGCATGGAGTAGAAATAACTCAAACCTGTTTGCTGTGCAGTGTGACACAGTTATTATGCTATAAATCATTTTAAAAAAGAAATAAAAACAAAAAATGACAAACCCTGGAATCATGTACAACAGTTTTCTAAATCCACACAAGTGCTTTCAATAAAGAACCCATTGACTCTAGATATAATAATAATATTAATAATCCATCCATCCATCATCTGTACACCTTAATCCTCACTAGGGTCATGGGGGGTCTATCCCAGCTGACTCAGGGTGAAGGCAGGTTCACCTGGACAGGTAACCAGTCTATCACAGGGCTACACTTAGAGACAGACAACCAAGCACACTCACATTCACACCTACGGACAATTTACAATCACCAATTAACCTCAACATGTTTTTGGACCTTGTGGGAGGAAGCCGGAGAACCCGGAGAGAACCCACGCTGCACGGGAAGAACATGGAGACTCCACGCAGAAAGATCCCGGGTGTCCTCACCAGGACGCGAACCGACGACCTTCTAGCTGCGAGGCAACGATGCTAACTTTGCAGCCCAACAATGATAATAATAATGATGATAATACATTCGTTTATATAGTGCTTTCTAAGAAATTCAAAGACGCTTTACACAACAACAACAACAAAAAAACAGAACAATGAAGTATTGTAGTGTGATAGTCAGGAGTTTATGGTCAAAGTAGGGAAATGCCAGATAAGTGCCATGAAAACACAAAAACACAACTGAAACAAGTTGTTTGTTTTTGGACAAACAAGACATTTGCGGAAACACTGCAACACCACGTTTTCACTATTTTCTGGCATTTTTGTTTGTTTGTTTTTTTAAATCAACAATTAAAATAATCTTTAGTTGCTGCCCTTTAATGAACCTTCATCAAACCAAACTTCATTCAAAAAGTTCCAATTTAATCGTCTGGCCACCCAGACGATCATCAGCATCACTTTGGTTCAGAATCTTGCTCAGTTACATATGATAGATATTTAACTATTTATATCTTTAATATGTTTCCATACTTGCCTCCTTCTCTCTGCTTTGTGTAAAAAACAACCTGCAGTTCAACCAAAAAGCCTGAATATTTGTCACATTACTGGTAACCACGACTGAGTCACCAACAAGTGATTGTGATGAAATGATTTTTAAGCTTTGTTTGGATCTTTTTCCCCAGATTATACTAAACATCACACGTGATTAGTTCAAAGACTGTCTGAAAGCTGAATCCAGTGATTCTTTCTGTTTTTACAGTTTCTGGCTCTGATAAATGGTGTAATGTTTTTGTTTTTTTTAAAAAAGACAACAAGGCTTTCAAACCCGTTGGCAGGTTTTGGTGTTCAGAGGATTAAAATAAAACTGTCATCCTGGTTTAGAAATGCATTAGATTGTGAATTATCTTTTTAAAGACTCCCAACAAAATAGGTTTATGTTGCTGGTTCATCATAATAACAACAGTTTATGAATATGGCATTTTGTGTTCTCCACTGTCTGGAGACCATCCCTCCACTAAATTACACATTTAATATTCATAGGAAATGATCCTCCTTCTTGTCAGGATAGATGGATACTACTTTTAGACACACCTGCCCGGTCACACCTGCAGGTTACCTGTAAACACCTGTGCTGACATAAACCCACTGATTGTTTGATCTGTGTTACAGCATATATCCGCCTACCTGTGGTGGTCTGAGGCTGCCTCCCTTGGTTGTAGTTTCCCTGTTCAGATTTTGTCAGATTAATTCCTTTATTCTCGGTTCTTGTGGTTTTAATCCCAAGTACGGGGTATTTCCCCGCCGCTCGTGAGCTAACGCGCCAAGTGGGGCTCGTGCTCTGCGCCGATTTACGGTGAGCAGCGGGAGGAAACCACTTCCGGTTCAGTGGAGCCGGCATCATCACGGCTGTGATTCTTTACCGGCGTACTGTTCGTGGGTTGTTCCTCTGATAATCAGCAGGTGAGGAAACCTTCTTCCGGTGTCGCGTCTCTCTGTCGCCGCCTGATGCGCAGTGCGGCGGTGCGCAGCTAACGGCGGTCCATGTGGAGCGCAGACTTTCGCGTTGGATGTCTCCTCTCTTGCTGCCTCCCCCCTTAACAGGTCCATACCATCTCGGCTCTGTGGGTCCCATATCCCCTCCTTGGCTTAGACAACTTCCTCCACAGAGTTAGCTTAGCATGAAGCTAATGACTTCCCACAGAGTTGGTTGTAAACACGGAAGTGAGAACCCCGTGTTGCCTCCAGTCCCCGCCCCCTGAAAAGGTGTCACGGTGTGGTACCTGGTTTTTCCAACTATGGCAAGGCACCAGGAACATTTTTGTGTGGGTTCTGGAGTTTTCCATGTTTTGGAGGATGACCATTATAGGTTCACCAATGTGCACTGTTAACTGTAGAGAGACAGGGATGTCTGCCATTACTCTGTGAGGTGTAGTGGTGATACAGGATTAGATCCCTGTCCCTCCATGTGCTTCAGCATCCTCCTCCTTTGACTCCTGTTGCAGATCTGAAATGGATTTTCTTTAGCACTAAATTTCTGCTGGCCTTAACCTCTGCCAGGCCAGTGGCGACTGCTGCAGGTTTTTGACAGGGGCATTCGGTGTAGTTTTATGTTCTAACCTTGTGTTCTTCATCTGAATTCCACTTGTCTTAGTCGGTTGAGCTACTGTCACTTGCCTCTTCCAGGGAAGACCAGGAGGACCAGCACTGGTTTTAGCCTTGCCCTGTCCAGGCTTGGCAGAGCACATCCAGTGACTGACCAGCTCTTTGTATGCTTTGACTCAAGCAATGTGGACAGGCCTATGTTGAAATCTTGGCTGGCCTGCTGGATTGTAGACACCATTCAACAGATGTGTGTTCTCCCGTGGTGTGGCTGCCACATGGGCACTGTGGGAAGCCTCTCTCGCTGGCATATGTGCAGCAGCCACATGGTCATCTCGCTCCACTTTTATATCAAATCCATTACCTGCAGCCAGTCCCTCCTTTGGAATGGGTGCTTGGTGTGACTTATCAGTGGATGGCTGGACCAGGCCTCTGTCCACCTTCACTATTTCTCTTTGTCAGCTTAGCTGCTTGCTAGTTGTTCTGAGTGGGGTCAAGCTTGCATCTTGCAGACTGGCCTAAGTTGCCCTTCTGCCTCTCAGGCCTGGCCTTTGCATTGTGCAGCGCCTCTGCCTGGTTGGTATGTAAATAAGTGTACATTTGCAAATAATTAATTTGTGATATCCTGTGGTTTGGGCTGCACCGTCTCCTCACAGGGTGTCTTGAAGAGTTAACCCGTACATATGTAAAGAGACGATCTCTCCAGCTCTTTGGCCTCTCAGAGACACGTTTCAGTCAAAACTATCAGTGAATTCACACAGCACGGTTGCTTTATAGGTCGCCTGTGGGGCATAAACGGGAAGCCGGTGTGGTTGAAAGAAGTATCCACGTACCATGATGAGCAGAGGGGTTCATTCCCTGTTCATATGAAATATGTAACTAGGTGGAGAGATGGTCTCTTTACTCAGAGAACCAAGGTTATATTGTAGCATACATTATATGCTTATTCACTCTCTTGCCCAGAGGGAGGATCGATGCCCTTCTTATGTCTGTATGTAAAAGTGAATTTAGATCTAAGCGTTGATTAGCTTGGATTAGCATAGCGATTTCACACAGAGAAACAGCAAGTTGGCTCTGTCCAAAGGTAATAAAATCCACTTCCCAACACCCCTAAAGCTCCGTGATTAAGGCGCTATATCATGTTTGTCTAATCTGTATAAAACTCAAAGTGTGACAATGACATATTGCAGTTTTTACGGGGGATTATGTGGCAGATTGTTTCTTGGTCATTACCATGAGGTTTCCAGGCAACCAGCAGAAAGTCCAGGAAATTACTGCTGCCAGCGAACAAGTAGTCTGCATATAGCTCCCAGTGAGCTGCAATATCTAATATTTGCACTTCAGTTTTGTAGACTTGTTGTTTCCGCATGCTTTATGGTAAGCTGAGCTGAATGTCTGGCAGTAAAAAAAAAAAAAAGCATATTTACGATAATGTCAAACTATTTGTTTAGTGAGGTGAATACTAAAACAGAGCTCTTGCGGAAAGATCCACATCTTCAGGTGGCCTAACTGGACATTTGAACCTTCTATATCTTCAGCAGCAGCAGAGCTCATGGTTGGAATTAGGCTGATGTTTCTGTACGATTAATTTATGAATGTGATTAATCACTGAGGATTGTCATCAGAGCATGGTGGCGCAATATCACAAACTTACTTTAATTCAAAAATCAGAAAAATAAACAAATCTTCTTGATGCCAGCTTCCATAAAAACACAGAAGAAGAGAGCTAGCCCTGTGTGGTGCCGAAAGCAACTCATTTCTAAAAGGGAGCAAAACCATATAGCCACATTTACAATCTTACCGCATTACAATGGATGCTTATGCATTAAGATTAATGCAATCACATTTGGTGTTAATCCAAATACTTTTAGCCATGTATTCTATCTTACCATAAAATATTGGACCGTGCACGCTACAATCTGTAATATTGCACTATGTATTTTTGGCAATAACAACTTTTTATTATTATATTGTTGTTGTTATTCATTATTATTATCAGTCTTTATCCTACCGAACCTGTCGGCATGTGTGAAAGTCATGTTTTCTTTTTTAAAAATTGCACCAGTTGCCAATCAGAATCTGTAAAAACAGAGACTTTCCAGTGGTACTTGAACTAATCACATGTGACGTGGGGTTCCATGAGAAAAAAATAACCAAAATTACGCATAAAAAATAAAAGAGAAGAAGCCACAAGTGACTCAGCTGCAACTGAAATATTGTTTGCTTTACTCCCTTTAACTCAGAGATTAGCCAAAAACAAACAGAAGAACAAACCAAACCCTCCTTCGTGCTGAAAGCAGGCAGCAGCAGCTTCTTCTCATCTGTTTTATTATTATTCTTATCAATTGGAATAATTGCTATTAATTGCTTCATAAGCTTTGTTTCTGTTAATTCTGAAAAAAAGTGAGCTCGACTGAGCATGCTAAGGTGCTCATAGGTCGGGTCACTTTAAGACCCACAAAACTAAACTACGGGGAATAGATTCAAGAAAGCGGGTTGTGTTTATCGTACGAGGGATGTCCCTTTTAAATTTGTTGGTTTGATTGATTTACCTGTGAAAAAGTCCCCGCTCAGATTCCTCAGTACATTAATCAGAACCCTTCTGCTCACAGAACCGGGCGGCACAAATATAAATCTTAGGCTACATCAGTCTGAAAATCAATGACGGCCCTTATGGTTTGGAAAAAAAAAAAATCTTAATCAATTTCACACCATTTTCCACCCCAAAGCTTTACCCAGTTATTATGAACAGTCACAGCGTCGTATTGAACCAGAGGATCTGTCTGAGTCGGCTTTAGTGCTGCACCTCACAGGGTGTCCTTGCTTCCCCCTGTGGTCATTCAGACCTTTATTACCGTGTCACACCGCTTCTCCTGCACTTGTGTTGTGTCTCATCCTCTGTATATGTTTGTTGTCTCAACAGGAAGCAGCCCTCTGGACAGCCCACGAAACTTCTCTCCCAGCAACCCGGCGCACTTCTCGTTCGCCTCCTCCAGAAGGTCTCTGCTTTGTGCATGTTTAAGTGCGTTTGCTCGCTGTTGTGTTTGGATGTGACAGAAGTGAGACAGACAGAAGTCAAGTCAGTGTGAGACAAAGAGCGGAGGGAGGACGAGGGAGCGTCGGAGATGTGGAGGTGTGGATCTGTTGTAGCGAGAGGTCTCGCACATCCCGGGGAGCGGGAAGCCTCGCTGGTTCTAACAGGCTGACTCATGTATGACAGGACCAGGCCATTACATTCACAGCACCTCGGTGTTTGTTCAGGCAGGAGGGATGTGTGTGTACACTGGTGTGCATCTGCTCATATGTGTGTGTTTTTACATTTACTTAAAGGGTTAGGAGGTTACGAATGTGTTTGCTGCATGTAGCAAGAAGGAAGTTTTCTCCTTTTATGGCTTTTAAAATTAAATCATGGTTAATTTAATTTGGCTTTTTAAAACACTCCAAAAAAGACTCTTTCATGTCAAAGCAGATTTTCACGATGTTAATTAAACACTAATATTAAATGTAAAATAAGTGACTGCATAAGTATTCACCTAATAAGTGATTTACCTTATTCATTAGCTAATTGATTCTCACAGAAACAGAACTCATCTGAATGCAGTCAATGTGTCTCACGTGTGAATATTTGTACAATCATCTATTTCTGTACTTTCGTTTAGGGCCAGATTTTGTGGCTAGACAGTATTTCAAGTGAGCTAAAATCTTAATGCTGCAGGATGCACTAGTATAAGGGAAAATAATGTACCTGCAGCTCTTTTATAGCAGTTTGTAGGAGTCTTTCTGCCTGTTCCAATATGACACCACCTCTATGCACAGACCCCCCCAAAAAAGAACGTGAGCCTGCACAGAGCTGTGACCTCAATCCTCTCCAACACCTCAGTTATCAGCTGGAACACTGACTTCACTAATACTCTTGTTCTTCAACGGGAGCAAATCCATGCAGCCACATTCAGACATTTTACAGCAGAATATAAGAAGATTATTATATATATATATATATATAAGAGGATTCATGCAATCATATTTGGTTTTAATGCTCAAGTGTCCACATACTTTTGTATTTTTTCACAAAATCATTTTTGAATTGCACACTGTCATATGTCTACAGATGTATGAACTGCTCTTTAGATTATTGCTACTATGATTATAAATCCTCTGAACCCCAAAACCAGCCAGTGGATTTGTAAGGCAGGTAATCTTCCCAAATTCCCAAAATAACACCATTTACCAGAGCCAGAAAAAGGTAAAGTCAGATAAAATCTTCAACCTTTCGATGGACCTTGAGCTGATCGTAAGTGATGTTTGGTTCCATCAGTAAAAATAAGCAAAAACAAAGCTTAAAATTGTGATATTTTATTGAACTCTCCTTCCTCTATGTAAAAGTCAATACATTCTGTGTTCTTTGGCACAACTGAAAAGTGACTCCATTGCAGTCAGCAACAGTGGGACCAAAGTTCAGTGGATTCTCAGCTGAACTGCAGGATGTGTTAGCACAGAGCAGAGAGAAGAAAATGGAGTCTGAGAGGAAAATAAAACACACTTGGTCAATAAAATAAATGCAGCATGGTCCAAAATCAGCATACAGAGGATCGAGTTATCAGCAAGTTGTTCACAGATACATTCAGCGTGGTGACAGGTCTTTCTGGAGTTAGCAGTAGAGTTTGCTAAATTTTTCAAACCACGAAATTCAACTTTCATTTTTGTATTTTTCACAATTTTTTTTTCATACTGCACATGACACATTTTTGAGTTCTCTCTACTTCTAGCCACAGTGGTTCTGTTTCCACTGAGGTGCAGGACTTAATATTGCAGTGAAAATTGAACACATAGAGAGGAAAAATGTGACAGGAGCACAGAACTCTTAGAAATTGCCAAGTAACAAATGCTTGTTCTTGTTCAAAACATGTGAAATGGGTCAAAATGTAAATGTGGAGCATCCATAGCTTTGATATTTGTCAGTTAGACTCCTGACTTCTGATTCACTCCCTACGAAGAAGCAGGTGGTGATAATATACAGGCTACAGGTGGACACTGGAGGGAAGGTGGAGCTTTGGTGGGGAAGTAGCAGCACCTCTACATGGGTGCACTGAATATAGTATGCTGCAGGGAAAAATAAGTTGGGTATATTGCAGGCGAGTCTGTTTAACTTACAGGAACTCCATAGACCTCCATAGGAACTCTATACCATAGAACACCATGCTGGGGTTACTGCCATTAGTCTGACCATTGGTTTATAATTGGTACAAGCAAATCTTTTATTTAAGATGAACACAAGGTGAAGAAAATAGTGGACACAGTGAAGAAAAAACTACACCTATCCACACTGGAGGATTCATTTGTGCACACTGGAGCAGCTTTCATGCATTATTGCTCACAATGATTCCATGTTTTTATCATTTTAGGATTTTTTTGTCACAGTGGATGTAGCTGTCTGAGCTTCTCAAACAATGGTTAATGTGCAGTATGTGCGTATTAGAAAGAGGAAGAGTTTACTGTCATGCGTTCTATATGCAGAAAAACATGTGAACAAGGCCAATTAGACTGTTGTTTGTTTACCTCTGCTCCTCCTCAGCCTGACATAGCATCGTGTGCAGAAGCTCTGGGATGCTAGTAAATCCTCTGTCCTCATTTATCAAATCCGTCTGCCTGCCTGTCACCGTGCGATTGAGGCATACAGAGGCACACTGAATGAGTCTTCTGTCATGCCCTCACTAAGGAAGGCTCCAGGGACAACCTAGATGTATTATAAGTCATTGGTCTGCTGAGTGGGGTTTTTTATTCAGTGTCCCTGTAGTATGTGAAATAAGGTCACTGTCACATGCAACAAAATCCACCTCTGTCTGCAGCTTATATGATGCTGATTTAATGGTGGAATACATGCACCACGCTGAGCTTTACATAACGTGCTATTTGTCTCCTCTGCAGGGCGGATGGACGGCGATGGTCTTTAGCATCGCTGCCGTCCTCTGGATATGGCACCAACACTCCCAGCTCAACGGTAAATACCTTCACTCCTTTTCCATTCTGATCTATTATGCATAAGTCAGAGCTTTCTACCCATGAGTACGAGCACCCGAGGGGGCACTTCTGCAGCTAGGTGCGTGCGGAAAGTTTGATTTAAATAATACACTCAGCTGCCAGTTTATGTAGTGCACCTGGCTAAAAGTAATGCAATCAAATGCAACAATCAATGGGTCATTCCACCTCAATTCACCAAATTGTAAAAAGAATGCACTTTTATTTGAAGCACTATGAGTTGGAAAACCACAATTTTTCTTTTAGCCCAGTTGCAATATTACACAACTCCTCCAGTTGGGACCACTGTTGAAGTGGTTTCACCTGCCATACCTGTCATAAATGCAAAAAAAAACCCAACATTATTTACTTTTTTTTTCTCATAAAGTCTGCCTCTGCCTGGCGTCATACTTTACGTTTTTACAGCTACTATTGGAACCAATCACAGCTCAAAAAACAACAACAACAACAACCAATCTGCCTCTCAGGGTGAACAGTAAAGGTTTTATGTTTGGTGGGATATTGGAGTAGAGAGAAATGTTAGTTTTTTGACAAAATTTACACCATCATCTCCTCTATTTTTTGTTCATTGTTGACCACTTTGGTCTGCAGCTGGGTGATGGAGTTTGGCAACTCAACTAGGAACTCTTGGCGCATTGCTGAGACATCAGATCGGACGCTGTCGATCAGTTCTTTCATGTAGTCTGGCGTGATCATGCCGGAGCAGGTGTGAGCTTGTGAGCTAGCATCGCTATGGCTAGTCTTGTCTCGCTGTTTTGTGGTTCTGGATGTTTTGCTGGCCATTTTTCATTGTTTAGCGGTTTGGCAACCCACGTACTCATTCTGACGATGCTGTATGACCGACTTCTGTTAGGTTACCTCACATAAGGATCGAATAAATAATCATTAACAAGAGGAGTGCATGTGAGGACGTCCTCACTCCGCCATGACACCGGAACTCCCTTCAAAATTTACACCATCATATCACTGGTTTGTGTTATTCCATCATGGTTGTATCGTTGAAGACCACATGTACATATCAGTGAGTCTGCCAAATATCAGGACTCCAGCTCTATTATTTCTCAAGTTATGGCTTTTCAAACATTACTGCACAGATTGAAGTCAACATGACCCATCCCTCTTTAAGAATTTTTACCTCCAAAACTAATATTACCAACAACTCCAGATTTTACACATGGTTAACTCCGTCAATATTCGCCACTTTAAAAAGGATTCAGTCAAACTGAAGATGGTTGGACGTGGGGCATTTAGTGAATTGAGGCAGAATGACTTTTATGCCAGAAACTGGTATGATTCAGTGCTATTGTAGTGTATTGACAACTGCATTAGTTTTAACTGATGTCTCTAATAAACTAGCAGCTGAGTGAATATTCTCATTATCAATACAAAATGATTAAGTCATGACACTGCTTACAACAAAACCTGTTCACTTCAAGATGTCGGTCTTTACAGCTTGAGCTTGTTTGAAGAAGTAAAAAGAAATGGTTCGTACATTGGTGCAGTGTTGATCTTTACAGCAATATCTGATGAGCATCAATCTGAGTCAGTACACCACAAGGCAAACCCCCTGCTGTGTTGTGCTTGAGTTTTTGTCCGTGTGATGCCCAAAATATTGAACTGAAATACAGCAAAGCTAAAAGTCTAGTTTGAAACGATCAGATAAATGGCATTTGAAACAGCCAGAGGTGCTGGATAACCAGCTGAGGCAGATAAAAGCAACGAAACCAGCAGCAAAGCAAAAGCAAACTTGACCAAAGACCAACTGAAACAAAAAGATTATTACAACAGTTTCATTAAATAAATAACAAACCCTTGATAAGAACATATTTAGGGTGATGTTGATCCAGCTACAGCTATCTAACATGCAGCTAACTGCATTTGGAGCAGATGTACTTTAATCTCTGGATCACTGTTTCACATCTCTTCAACGCAGCAGGATTTCATTTCTCTGTTCGGCGTTCTTTAAAGTATAAAGCGAGCGTCGTTTTCTGTGCCAAAGCGTTTCCCTAAAAACACATTTAAACTTGGTCCATCTCCAGCTCATCGCTCCTTCCCCTCCCTTGTCTTTCGGTGTGTGACTTGTTGCGTAACCGTGACGTCAGAGGCCTGGTTCCTCGCTTCCATCTGGCCGTGGATGCAGGGTTGGATGGATGTAGGGGGGGAGGAGGAGGAGAACAGGAGGGGAAAGAGATGAGTGCCAGGCTGGTGGGATGAGAGGGTCATGAAAAAAAACTCAGCGCACAGAGGGGAGAAGCTGGCATGCCATACATCACTGTTCCACAGTAATTTAACCACAGGACGGATTTAGTCAGATGCTAATTTTAGAAACAAGAAAGAATATTTCATTTGAGGAGATGTTCTGAATAACTCAGTCTGAGCCGGTGCCGGGTTCGTCCCACCTGCTCCAGTTACAGAAATACAATAAATTGTCATATTCTATCAACCAGTCAGAAATGTTCTCTGTAGCCAGTTGCTCGCCTAAAACTCTCCCAGTTTGAACCTTAAAGTAAAGTACAGTAAGACATGAGGACCATTTTCATAATTAAATCAGGTTTATTGTCATGTTGCTGTACATACACAGTAATACAGGCAAGATGAAGGAGCGTTTCTTCAGGATCATTAAAGGTTTGCGGAATGAACTCCTGGGATAGGCAAGACACCAAACGTTCACTGTCACTGTCTCCTGAAGGGGGCGCTGCGTCCCTACGCACCGCCATCACGTTGAACATGGAGAACCTCTTCAGGTCCTGGTAGGTCTTCAGGGACACAAAGACACACATGATGATGAAGCCACAGATGCTGTCCAGAGCTAGCTGTCTGTCTGTCTGTCCTGAACGATGTCGTCCCCTCCAGCTGCATGTTGTCATGGAGCCATGTTTCTCTCAGCAAACGTCCAGCTTGTTGTGGAGGGAGCGGACATTGGAGAGCAGGAGGACGGTCCTGCTGGTCTGGAGGGGGTAGCCTTTAGCCTAGCATGGATCCCAGCTCTCTTCCTCCTCCTTTGTTTACATTTGTACTATTAGCGCTTCCTTCTCTCTCGAGTAACTGCTGGCGTCATCTCCGATCGGACTCTGTGTTGGTGTGGC
Source organism: Stegastes partitus (assembly GCF_000690725.1). Classification (NCBI taxonomy): domain Eukaryota; kingdom Metazoa; phylum Chordata; class Actinopteri; family Pomacentridae; genus Stegastes; species Stegastes partitus. The sequence continues at coordinate 169,722 of NW_007578529.1, read as the reverse complement.
ACAGGGGTGTCCAATCCTGGTCCTCGAGGGCCACAGTCCTGCATGTTTTAGATGTTTCCCTCTTGATTCAAATGATCAGGATGGTTATCAGGCTTCTGCAGAGCTTGATGATGAACTGATCATCTGAATCAGGTGTGTTGGAAGAGGGAAACATCTGAAACATGCAGGACTGTGGCCCTCAAGGACCAGGATTGGACACCCCTGACCGAGAGTCTTTACCTTTGCTCTATGCACCCTTTCAGGTCTGGATATCTTTAATGAGTCTGTCGCCTGATTGATCACTGATTGATCCTCCAGTTAGAAAAGTAACCAGGGTTCAGTCTCAGTGCTCTGATGAAGGCAAATG
>NW_007578529.1:165304-167642 GCF_000690725.1 Stegastes partitus | reverse complement strand
AGACTTTCAAGTTCTGATTGATCAGGCCGATCAAGTCGATCTTAAACGAGCTCCGGCCCGGAGAAGGCTGCGTGTTTGTGGTGCTTGTTTAAACATGTTGTTTTGTTTGCATGATGGAATTTTAACTCATATTTGTGGAGGCAGTAGTGAACTTTGATGATTCTCAGAAATGTCCTTGAGTCCAAAATCTTGCTTTCTGAGAAACCCCACAATCACAGCCAGTCAAAACTGTTTTTGGCCCTTGTACCTTGATTACACCCATCCATCCATCATCTCTACACCTTAATCCTCGCTAGGGTCATGGGGGGCTGGAGTCTATCCCAGCTGACTCAAGGTGAAGGCAGGTTCACCTGGACAGGTAACCAGTCTATCACAGGACTACACTTAGAGACAGACAACCTGCTCCACCTTCCAGCCCCTATATATAAATAAATAATATTGTCCAGGTGAACCTGCCTTCACCCTGAGTCAGCTGGGATAGACTCCAGCCCCCCATGACCCTAGTGAGGATTAGGGGATGTATAGATGATGGATGGATGAATATATTTGCCCACATAGTCTTTCACAGGGCGATGTAATCATCTCCATCTTATTTCTGAAAGACTTTCTGGGATGCTCTTTTTTAATCATGCTACGGACATGTTGCTAGTAAACAGATGTGATGTTCTACCAGCTGTTTTTAGTATTACACAGCTTTCCCAGTCTTTTGTTGCCTTTGTCACATGTTTTGTGAAGCAGGCTGCTGGCATCAAATTCAAAATGTGCACATATTTCTCAAAAAAACATTCTCAGGTGCAACATTTAATATGTTTTGTTTGCCTTTTTCACAGCGTCCCAACATTTTAGGAACATTTTCTGTTTTTGTTGGTTCAAGAACAAATCAGATCCACAGTTTAGACACGTCACCGCTACAGTGGACACATGGCTGCTTGCAGTTTTAGTTTAATAAACCCACATCTTTCTCCTTCTTTGACCCTCCAGCCCAGGACGCTCTTCCTCCTGCTACGATAATGAGATCGTCATGATGAACCATGTGTACAAAGAGCGCTTTCCAAAGGTAAGATGCACTCACACACTAATACACATGCAGAGCTGCTCCATGATAAGCATCATCTTCTGTGAAAGTACATTCAGCTGTAAGCCTGAGCTTAAGCCTGCAGCATTTCCAATTTTTCAATAGCTATAACTAATCCCTTCAATTCAGAGATCAAAAATTACATAAATAAAGAGATATAATTTATGATTAAGCACGTTTTGAGATTTGTGCATGCAACTGTTTCATATCATACATCCAAACACAGTGAAAAAGAGGAGCCACGGGGGCTGCTAAACCATAGCAAACACGATTATGTGACGCTGCCAAGCCCTGTTCAGCATGTCAGAGGGAATATTAAGTTTATTCACTGCACTTACCAATACTGCCACAGCTATGAACTGTTAAATAAAGCCTCGTTTTTCTCTCTGTCACTCTCTCTGAGCTTGCTTTAAAAGGAAATGGGCTGAACAGTGATAAAAATCAAGCTATAGGAAGTTGGGTATTATAGTTTGGAGTTCATCTGAGGTAAAAGCACTTTGGGTTTGTTCCTACACGAGTCCACCGGGGGAAAAAAAAAAGACATTGTGTTGGAAGTCGGTGTAAAACGGCAGAGCCACACTGTCTGAATCACAAATGAAACAGCTCACTGAGCTCTCTGTGGCACATAGCTCTGGCTCTTCCAAAGAAATTGAATCCTTTTCTAAACCTAATCTCTGTCATTTCTTGCTCTGCTCCTCGCTCTCCCCCATTTTCTCCTTTTCTGTCCCGTCCTCTCATGTCGTCCACCCTTTGTCCCGCACCAGGCCACGGCGCAGATGGAAGGGAGGCTGGCCGAGTTCATCCACGCTTTCTCGCCGGAAAATGTTCTTCCGCTGGCCGACGGAGTTCTCAGTTTCATCCACCACCAGATAGCCGAGCTGTCCAGGGACTGTCTGGCCAAAGCCCGCGAGGGTCTCATCACCTCGGTCTACTTCTTCGAGCTGCAGGAGAATCTGGAGAAGCTGCTTCATGATGTGAGTTCAAATGATGAATCGTGCCAACAGTTCATATAAGAGAAATGAAAGTGCTGGAAAACTTATAATGACGCTCATAGTCTGGCCAGGTTTGTATCAAATAAATCATGTGTTTGATCAGATTCTGACCTGAATAAACATTTCATGGTGGATTTTTTACCAAGACTGAATATGGATGCTGTTTCCAGCTCTCCTAACAAATACATCCATAAGTTCTGTCACTGTTTTGCTTCACAGCTCTTATCATCCTTATTTTCAGCCACAACAGGAAACTGTTTCCAGAAAACAC
>NW_007578529.1:163081-165123 GCF_000690725.1 Stegastes partitus | reverse complement strand
TCTTTAATGAGTCTGTCGCCTGATTGATCACTGATTGATCCTCCAGTTAGAAAAGTAACCAGGGTTCAGTCTCAGTGCTCTGATGAAGGCAAATGAAGCTGTGAGATAAATTTCACATGATAGACAGATTTACAGGTTTGGCCCTGAAGCTTATTGGACAACTTCATCAATGTTTGATTTTTCTGTTTGTCATCATGACGTCTGGGTCAAGCTGGACTGACATCTGTAGCTGCACAGGACTCTGAAATAATTCAGCTTTCAGAGCACGATGTGCTTCACTGGTTCTGCTTCAGTTGCTTCACGTCATTTGCTGCAGTTTTGTTTCCATTAATTTTCTGGCACTTTCTCTCTTTGATCCTTCCAACTCTTACTCTGCTCACAACTATTCTTGTTTCCTTCCCTCATCTGCCAACTCTCCCCCCTGCTCCCCCTCCACGCCCTCATCCTCCTAATTCTCTCCCCGTCCTCGCCGGCTTCCTCTTCCTCCTCCACCCTCTGCTCTGGTCTCCCCTCCCTCCTCTTCCTCTTCCCTCCCCTCAGTCCTCCAGCTCGTCTCAGGAGCGCCTGCACCAGCTGCCCTTCCAGCCCACCATGGATGAGCTCCACTTCTTATCCAAGCACTTTGGCAGCACCGAGAGCATCACGGATGACGACGGCGGCCGATGTTCCCCCCACATGCGTCCGCGCTCCCGCAGTCTCAGGTCAGCTACAGCTGCAGCAGCAGCACCCATGAGATTAAAGAGCAGCTTCTGCTGCCCAAAAGCACGATCCTCTTTTTTAAAGGACTCTGTCAAAGCAGATTTGCAGGGTCGCCCCTGGGTGAGCCTATTAATGCTTTTATATAACCTCTTCTTAAACTTCCCTGTTTTTATTATGGGCTGTGCACCCGTTTACAGAAGAAATAACACATTCCTCTTCCAAATAATGAGATGAATTAAGCAAACATTAAAGACGTAGGTCCCTATATTAGGCTGCTTTGGTAGCTTTTTACTATTTTTTTTCAGTTTTCTTTTTTTTAAATTAAAGGAAAAACATGTCAAAAAATAAATAAATAAAAAAGCTGAAGCACCAAAACTCCTGAATTTCTTGAACTTAGAAGTGGTTCTACATATATTAATTACAGCTAATTATTATGTATTTATATATTAATTACAGCTGATTATTATGTATTAGTATATTAATTACTGCTGATTACCTCAAATTTCCATTTTCAAGAGAGGGATGTGTTATATCTGCTTTTAAAAGTTCCATATTTTCACTTTAACAATGAGATTCTCTGTATTTGCATTTATGTCTCACTACGGTTTCCCACAAAGTCTGGAACATGTGTAACCAGATTACAATGTTTTAAAAATCAATGGAAAATGGTGTAAAGGTAGCAAATCAAATGCTGAATCTGAGAAATGAGACTTTTTGACAAATACATGCACTCATTTTATTGCCAGCAACACTTGGACAGGTGCATGTTTATCACTGGTTTGCATCCAACTGGCAACAAGTGATGAAAAACTGCAGTTCCTCTAATGTCAACATGAGGCTGGTTTCAGAATGAGTCAATCCCCAAAGACCCCCATGTTAAAACGTCCAGCTTTACAGCAGAAATAAACATGTTTACAACCTGGCAGGGGTTTGTTCTTTAGCCACCAAACTGAGCTTCATAACTGCTCTTCATGAAACCTAGAGGTGACGATCACAGACCATTCACTCGTCTTTATAAACAGTCTGTGTTTGCTTTACCTTCTCTTTTAACAAAACCCTTCAAGCTTTGCTATAGTTGCAGTTTGGCTTCGTCTTTCTGAAGTAATTAAGGCATCCCAGATAAAATGGCAGCACATGTTCCTCCCACACTCATATATAATGTTTAGCATTAATGGGTGCTTAATGGAGTTTACTTATACCATGTGCTCTAATGCTTGTGACTGTTCACTGATAACAAAGCTGAGATGTTTCATCTCATCTTTAGCCCAGAGGGAAGAAGCATCAATGATCTCTGAACAGACTTTCAAGTTCTGATTGATCAGGCCGATCAAGTCGATCTTAAA
>NW_007578529.1:142490-159511 GCF_000690725.1 Stegastes partitus | reverse complement strand
TGACAAAGTGAAGCATTAAGCAGCTAAAAAAGCACCTAAAAAAAATAAGAGTTCTTGTATAACTGTGTCTGATGAGGAAACATTTAAAGCTATTAAAGAATTTTGAGGTTAACGTGTTTAATAAGATATTGGGGGAAATTAGTATTTCTGAATTGCATTCGTATTGAAAAATGTTATTTGCTTTTTTACATTTTTTTGTCTTTTTTTAAACAAAATCCTCGTGAGCAGGAATAAAATACAGCCAACACAGCTGAACTGCTTTTTCTCTGTGGTGAACACTTCGAGCAGCATCTTTAAAAATGAATCATAACCTGAACAGACACAGACGTACATCCTCAGGTAGACGGAATGACGTGGCGCTGCGGAGGACCGACTGACGGACGGATTCAGTTCAAGTCTTTTTAATTTAACTCAAGCACATGATGCCTTTGACGAGAGTCAAATTGAAATGGCTGTGGCAAATGGAGGCTAATTGTGCTCGTGATTCACCCGAGCAGATAACGCTTATCAGGGAATCTCATCACCATCTCCGTTTTGACGGTTTGATTAGATTACCGCAGGCTGCCTGGGGCGGGTTTGATTCTATCTGTTTTTTTAGGGATCGCATTGGCTCATGTCTCACAGCTGTTTGAACCCTTGTTCCTTTGTCACTCTGTCTGTTTTCTTGACTGGCAGATTTTCTTCATCTCCTGTCAACATATTGGTCGGATAGCTTTTATAAACTTTGCTAACATATATCCTCTTTATCTCCTTCTTTATCTGTTTACATGTCAGGCCTTTGAGCGGTCGGAGAGCTCTGAGGTCGCCTTCGTCACAGAGTTGGTGAAAAAGCTTCTCATCATCATCTCCCGACCCGCGAGGCTTTTGGAGTGTCTGGTAAGATCATCGTTTCCGGTGTTTACCCACAATTGTGCTGCGATGATCACAATCCTCCTCCAGCCCCACTATTCATCACAGAAGATTTCTCAGCTCTTGTGACTTAAGGCAAATGGATTTCCTGTAAATAAACATGAGCCCAGAGTCTCATTTGTTAGCCCATTATAAGCATTTAAGCGGGTTGATGTGTTACACAGCAGGGGGTGGTAGAAAATCAAAACAAGCAAACAGACAAGAGTCGGTCCAGTCTGTCTGCACGGCCGAGACATTTGCATTTAGATGAAAATTTACCGTGCCACAGTATGACTTATACCAGGCCACGGCCCCCCCGCTGCTCAGCTGCCTTCCAGTCAGAGGATGAGTGTGTTCGTCTGTGTGTGTTTGTCCACGAAGCCCAGTGTGGCTGCGTTTCGTAACAGGGTATCAGTCGCGCGCCCTGCGTGAGTCACGCCACGCCGCCGTGGCTTCTGATTATGAGTGACAGCCGAAACACGGAGGATTGATTCATCGATCTAAATTCAGTCTGCATACGGTTGAATTACAATGTGGGAGGTTCACTGCATGTTCTTGGCAGCAGCAGGAGTTGCACATGAGGTACGATGGCAATTAGTGGGGATCATATAAAATTATTCTTGATATTGGATTTTATATCTGATATGCAATTTCGGCTTATAGCTGATGCTGATACATATATTTCCCACCTAATTGCAGAGGACATTAGGTCTCTCCTGCAGTGGAATTAAAGTGTTATTATGCCTCCTCCTGGTGCGATGGCCCACTGGCAGGTGTCGACATAAATACGCTCTGTCATAGCTGATGGCTTTTATGGACCCGAATGCACAACACAATGTCATCAGCGCGGCTCTATTGTAAAACAGCTTTTGTGATGGAGAGGGAAACCGGGGGCAGGGAATCCAGAGATGAGGAGGCTGTTGCCGTTGAATGGCTGCCATGGGAATCCTGAAGTGTGTGGCGCCTGATAGCTGGCGGCTGGTTGCAGGTTGATAGCGGGGGAGCGAGCTGGCGGAGGACGCTGGAACCAGAGGCACGAAGAAGTTAAAGCTTAGACTGGGAGCAAACACAATGCTACTAATAGAGTCGGGCCAACAATGCAGAGGGATGGAGTGACGAGGTTTGAGTGCCTAAATGGGGATTTATTGTCCGTTTGAGGAAGTCAGGTCCCCACGGTGCGATTGTGTAAACAGATGTAGGTCCCCTTAAAGCATGAGTAATACAAACACATAGAAAAATAGGTGATAAGCAAGAGACAAAAGGGAGAAAGAGGAAACAGTAGAAACACCAGGAATAGCAGGAATGGCTCAGGTGGGAGAGCGGGTTGTTGATCCCCGCCCCTCCACAGTCGAAGTGTCCTTGGGCAAGACGCTGAACCCGAAGTTGCTCCCAATGGCAGGCAGCACCTTGCATGGCAGCTCTGTCGCCATTGGTGTATGAATGGGTGAATGAGAAACACATTGTAAAGCGCTTTGAGTGCCGCTAAGGTAGAAAAGCGCCATGTAAGTGCAATCCATTTACTCTAAATATACTTATTCATGTACTCAAAACATATCATCATATATATTTTTCACCATTACCACCAATTCTAGGTGCTCATTTTAGGCTGAATCTTCTTTTTTTTAATGCCTTTATCAGCCGATACCAGTAACGATGCTGTCATCATGGTGCATCCCTACTTCTCCCACAAACATAACTGATGCCAAACATTTCCAAACCATGGCACATATATATATAAACTCATACCTCACGTACCCCCTCTTACTACCTGATGACTTCATGTCTCCAGGAGTTCAACCCTGAGGAGTTCTACCACCTGCTGGAGGCGGCCGAGGACCACGCCAAGGAGGGTCATCTGATGAAAACAGACATTCCTCGATACATCATCAGCCAGCTGGGACTGACCAGAGACCCGATCGAAGGTGAGGGAGAGACAGAAAGAAACTCTATGATAGAATAAAATTACAGTCAGATGATTTAACCGAGACAAATGTTTGTCCCCAGAAATGGTGAACCTCGACAGCTACGACAGCGAGGGACCAGTAACGCCCGAAACCGATGACTCAACAGAGGTGAGATCCCAAACGTTACCTCACTCTGGCCGTTTTTCTTCAGCGCTCAGTGCTTTTCTTGCTCTCTCAGACGGTATAAATTGTGACCTGCCAGGCTAGTTGTTGCTCTCAGTGAAAATGTCTGCTTCATCTGCTAATGACTTGGCATACATGCTTTTATCCATCTAATTTATGCTGAGCCTCTGAAAACAGGATATCCCTCTCCTTGAAGCGCAGGGCCATCCCTTTAGCATTAGGCACCACTCCAACTGTCAAAATTAAGCTAAGTAGGCAAAAAAGAAAATTAAGGAGGAGGAAGGAGGGAACAGGCTCGAATTAAGGGAGCTTTTTAGAAATCTATACGACTAATTGAATGTGAATCACCAAAGATAAAGTTAAGAGGTGGTTTTTAACATGTAACATTTTAAGCAGACGTAGGTTTACGTCTGAAATCACGTTTAATCACTGCAGTGTGATCTTTGATCCACAGGGTAAGATGAGAGCGATGAAACCACCAGGGGAGGCAGATTTTCAGACTATCAAGCTCATCAGTAATGGAGCGTATGGGTGAGTCTTCATGTGTTTACATACAAGTGATTTCTTTTTAAATTTGTTGCTCAGGCACGGACACAAATGTTCTACAAGCAACACAAAATAACGCCCGTATGTGTGTTTCTGTGTGAACCAGCGCCGTGTACTTGGTGCGTCATCTGGAGACACGCCAGCGATTTGCCATGAAGAAGATTAACAAGCAAAACTTGATCCTGAGGAACCAAATCCAGCAGGCCTTTGTGGAAAGAGATATCCTCACCTTCGCGGAGAACCCCTTTGTCGTCTCCATGTTCTGCTCCTTCGAAACCCGTCGGCACCTCTGCATGGTCATGGAGTACGTAGAAGGTGAGGATGTCGAGATGGAGATGCGTAGGTGCACTGGAGCAGCATGCTGGTGGGGAAAATGGTTTTTAGCAAAGTGTTCTGTCCACAACTGTACTTCCACTCATTCTTTATAAACAATCTTAACTGTTGCACATTTGAATATGAATTTGCAAGATATAAATAACACAGAAATAAACCAAATTTATGCTACGTAGACTAGTGATGCACGATATTAAAATTTCTGGCCGATGCCGATATCCGATGTTAAGATTTCTGATATCGCCGATAACCGATATTACAGATGTCGATATTACATTTTTGCTCACACCCAAAAATGAGTATCAGTAAGTACTGTGAGAAAACTATTCAAAAGAAGCCAAATTAGACCGCACAGTCTTCTTTGTTACATAACAAAAGTAAAACATATTTTAACATATTTAAGTCCAGGATTTAAATAAAAACATCTGTGAAATAGCAGCATGAAATGTGGAGACGAAGGCGCTGATGTTAGACAGTCATCGACTAAATTTGTTCATCGGACCGATACCGATATATCGGAAAAAACACTGATATCGGTCGATTCTGATGTGGTCGCCGATATATCATGCATCCCTACTACATACTGATTTAAAGTTGCACATATAAGACGAAATTTTAATTAATTTGTTGTTTTAAATAAAGCCCTCCTCTTGCAGTGTTTCCCCTTCTCCTTCTCTGTTCTTAAAATAATAATCAATTTAATCCATTTTCATTTCATCTTATTCTCATTTTGGTCTATTTATAAGCTCTCATCTGATCAGCTCTGTGTTTGGCAAAATTTTTTAAAGTCTGAAATTGACGGTACAATGTTGTGCGTACATCTAGTTTCTTCTCATATCACTTGAATTACAACATGCTGAAAAGTTCGTGTAGAATTTTCAGCCTAATGATGAAAAAAAAAAAAGTACTGCCTACCCCAGTTTTAAGCCTGTTTGAAGACACACTGTGTGTATTTAGCTGAGAATATAAAGATCTTTTGCAAATTTCATGGCAATGCACCCAATATTTGTTGAGACATTTCACATAAAACCACAGATGTGATCACGGTGCTGGAGGGAAAATCAGAGGCTCAGCAAAGTCAGTATATTTCAGCCTCCGTATAAATAATGTTATTGATATTTGAGTCTGGAGTGTTCGACTGATAAAACCCTTCCTAGAGCAAAAACCTAATAATACTGCTTCTTATTACTGGCCTACCCGAGAGTTTACTTAGTGATCTGAGCCTTGACATGGGCTGCTCATGAGTTCTTCTATTTTCAGTCCAGTTGGTCAGATGAGCCAATAAATTCCCAGCGAGATCAGAATGCAATACTGAAGAGCCAGATAGCCTTGAATGTACTTACTCAGGATGACGCAAAACGGAGTCATCGTGCTCCACGGAATTGCACTCACCAAGATTTCTTGATTGCATCCTGTCGTGCATGTTGCTCATTGGCCCTAAATGGAAACTAAAATAGTCGAGGACGAGAGGTACCGGGGAGACGCTCGTGGTAATTGCCGATGTCAGCGGCAGGATTAATCAAATCATGAATTGTGCTGGCAGGTGGGGACTGTGCCACTCTGCTGAAGAACATCGGGGCTCTGCCGGTGGAAATGGCTCGCATGTACTTTGCAGAAACAGTCCTCGCGCTGGAGTACTTGCACAATTACGGCATCGTGCACCGGGACCTGAAGCCTGACAAGTAAGACAGGTTTAGTTTACCCTGCAAAGAGATGATGCAAACACTATTTTATTTGCTGTTTTAAATGAATGAATAAAGCGTTTTAACTCTTCCCTGTCTGCCCACAGCCTCCTGATTACCTCGATGGGCCACATCAAGCTGACGGACTTCGGCCTGTCTAAGATGGGTCTGATGAGTCTGACCACCAACTTGTATGAGGGACACATAGAGAAGGACACTCGGGAGTTTTTGGATAAACAGGTGTGGCACACAAATGAGATTACAGCATTCTTAAATCCAAGTGGAAGAAACTCCTAGAATCAGTTTATTGAAGCCACTCTAACATCTTAATGAAAATAAGTATTCAGTGGATTTAAATTAATTCAAATTAACACTGAAATATGCAATTAAACTCTCACTTGGGTCTTTTTTTTTTTTAAATACACTACGATCCAAGCTAAGTTTCACTACCAAATGCCCTTTGATGTCTTCATTTTCTATGCAAAGAGATTCCCCGCCATTGTGCGGCGGGCAAAACGAGACCGTTAACAGTTGGCAGAACAATAGGCCAGTGTTTCCTCAGTTATTATAATCATTTCTCTTTTAGGTAAGGCTTATTCTTTTGCAGCCTTTCATTCGGCGCTTTGAGTCTCGGCCTCATTATTTCTTGTGTGCGTACATCGCGGCAGCCAGGAATCTGTTAGCATTCAGCGCATGCCCATCTGCACATGAAAACGCTCACCGGGGGCTTTGATGTTTTTCTTGGCATCTCGGGGTCGGACTTAGATACGCATGCTCCATGCATCTCGCTCAGGGTTTCTCACTTGGTATAATTTTAAATGATGAACACAGTTAATTCAGAACAGGCATGAGTGTTATTAGTTGTAACCGAGGTAGGGCTGCAAGTTATTCACAGAAACGCCAATCAAGTGTGGCTTTTCTTCAAGGTGTACGGAACTCCTGAGTACATCGCCCCGGAGGTTATTCTCCGTCAGGGCTATGGGAAGCCGGTGGACTGGTGGGCGATGGGCATCATCCTGTATGAGTTCCTGGTGGGCTGCGTGCCGTTCTTTGGAGACACGCCGGAGGAGCTGTTCGGACAAGTCATCACAGGTGAGCGATCAAAGGCTCCAACTGGAACGTTGCTCAACCAGATTTCTTGTCTTCCACACAATATTCTGACTTTTTCCTCATGCCCTCCTCCCTCCTCTCCCTCTGCTCTGTCTGCTAGACGACATCGTGTGGCCTGAAGGGGATGAAGCTCTTCCAGTCGATGCCCAACACCTTATTTCCTCCCTGCTGCAGACTAATTCGCTGGTTCGACTGGGCACAGGTGAGTCACCGAGAGGAGGCGGTTTGAAATGCTTCCAAATCCCATTAACATGTCCCATAGGCATTCACTTCAATTAAATTCAAACTGGAGGTTATTTCATAGCACAGATTGTAAGCGTTAATACTTAATTTGTACACCTTCCACCTATTTATTTATTAAAATGGCTGAAAAAGGCTAAAAATAATCATAATAGTCATACTAATAGTAAATAATGATGTAAATATGTAGATAGGTCAATAAATAAATGGTAAAAGAGAATTAAATGAACAAGTTAGACAATTAGATGATAAAAAATACAATAAATAATACCATAAAAGTCATGTTTTTTCTACTTTTATTACCTTTACCAGGTCATATGTACAAACTTTTAAGTAAATGTTTACATGTGGTGGAGTATTTTTACACTGTGGTGTTCGTACTTTCACCCAAGTTAACGTTCTGAATACTTCCTCCACCACTGGAAGCGCCCCTCGGGTCCACATACGCTGACCTAGAACACTGACTGTCGTCCTGCATGTTGGCGTACGGGTTCAGTTTACCCAAATAAGTCAGCTTCTGTCATGGCTGAAATGCCTCCACGTCCTTCAGGGCTGCACTTATTACCTGTCTGTCTTCCCTCTCGCTGCTTCTCTATAAATACACCCGCCTCCTTTCCTCTCCTCTCCTTTCCTCTGCCCTCAAGGTGGTGCTTTTGAAGTGAAGCAGCACTCGTTCTTCACAGAGGTGGACTGGAACAGCCTGCTGAGACAGAAGGCAGAGTTCATCCCTCACCTTGAGTCAGAGGAAGACACCAGTTATTTTGACAGTAGGTTTACCCCCTGGGAGCGCGGGGCGCCGTGGGAAACTTTGGTTCTGGCCTCGGAACCGCAGAGCTCTCGCAGCTTGGGAACTTCTTAGTCATCAAAACAGCTCTTCTGAATCATCCCCTCTCTCCACCACCAGCCTCGTTAAGGCACTCCTGTTATTAGGAGGCCTACTCGAGATGCAGAAAAGTGTTTATCAGTGTAGTTTTTAGACTTGAATGTGTCGCAGTTTGTTCAGATTATGTCTCGTGGAATCTGAGCTGATGCCTTTAGCCTGGAATGTGTGTTAGCATGAGCAGAAAAAAAGCACAGTGTTCATTCTGATTTGATGTCTCGCTGCTTGTCATCTCCAGCTCGCTCTGAGCGCTACCATCACGTGCACTCCTATGATGAAGACGATACCAATGACGACGAGCCCGTGGAGATTCATCGCTTCTCGTCCTGCTCTCCTCGCTTTAGCAAGGTCAGGACCCTCAAATTTATGTCCAATTTTCCCTCCTAAAAAAGCACAATCATTGCCCAAAAAATGCTAACTGCAGTGTTGTGTGGATGCTAAAGGTGTACAGCAGTATGGAGCATCTGTCCCAGCTGGAGCATAAACCCCACACAGTGACTCTACGGGAGCACAAAGTCCCCAGAGAGGATCGAATGGCCAAGAGAGAGAGCCTGGGAAGTGTCACCCTGAGAGACAAGAGCTGGAGGACGGGCTCACCTGAGATGTGAGTGCAGAGGACGGAGCTGTTCATGCGTGGAGACGGTTTCGGTGTATTTTTATCAACTGCTTGTGAGCAGTGTCACGGAAAGAAAAATATTTGAAAGTGTGACTGCTTTGCTTTTTTTCAGGAAGCGCTTGTCCTGCTCTGAGTCCTCCTTCACTGAGAGCGACTCGAGCCCGCCGTCCGGAGCCCGACGACGCTTCTCCGCCCTCATGGACACGTACCGCCTGGCCTCCCCTCTGGAGCTGGACTCTGAGCTGCCTGTTCCAAGCAAACAACCTCCGGTGAAGGCAAGAGGGACTTCCCTGGAAGGAGCAATGGGCGCCATCTCATCTCAGGGCGATCTGAGATGCTTCCTTAAAGACAGTAACGGCTTCACAGCTGGAGGTAAGAAAGGATTCAGCACTGAACAAACCCTTATTAGATTTAAACAGATGAGAGGAGCATCTGTTGACTGTTGGCTTTCATGTCTCTGCCAGACAAAGTTTTGAGACCTGCTGATGCATCACTGCCGCTGCCCATCAGTGCGACCATTCTGGGCCTTCCAGACCCACTGGGGTCCCGCGGGGCCACAACAGACCTGGTGCTCCGGAGAGTTCGCCACCAGCAGCTCTCAGCCGAGGGAGAAAAACGGAACTCACGACCAGGAACCAAAGTTATCAAATCTGCCTCTGCTACTGCTCTGTCCGTCATCATCCCTGCAGGTAAGCGTATATATGGGGTCTCTGGTTTGGCAGCACCTGAGTGTACATGGTTAAATACTAAAGATCACAGAATTTTGTGAATAAGCAAAACACAATAAATAAGTAAGGCAATAGTTGGACTTTTTTCCGAGTTTATGGCATGAGTCTGAGAACAGCACAGTGTGGGTGAAAGTTAGTCGTTGAGGAGTTGGAGGTGTGAAAAGCAACAGTTTCCTATTTTTGTTTAACAATAGTGGCAACAAACAACTACTTTATAATACAAATCAAGTTGCGTCTCAGCAGCTGAACACTTCCAGTGTGAAGCTGCAGCAGTAGGAAATGTTTGCTTTGCATTAGCAGTAACTTAATAGTTCCTTAACATTTAATCCCGTCGTGTAACTTTACCTCCACGGCTCTCTCCCCAGTGGAGCAGCATGGCGCCTCCCCTCTAGCGAGCCCCATGTCTCCTCGCTCCCTCTCGTCCAACCCCTCCTCTCGTGACTCCTCCCCGAGCCGGGACTACTCGCCCATGGTCAACATCCTGCATTCTCCAATCACCATCCACCGCTCGGGGAAGAAGTATGGTTTCACCCTGCGAGCCATCAGAGTCTACATGGGAGACAGCGACGTGTACAGCGTGCACCACATGGTCTGGGTGAGTGAGCAGTGCGAATGGCATGCAGAGATCGTAATGACTGTCTTCTGCACACTGAAGAAGAAATACATTTACTATTGATTTATTTACCACCTTTCATACATACAATGCAGCTCTAACTGCTTCCTATCAATTTATACACAAATTTAAAACTCAAATCTGACTGACGTACTGAAGACTTTTGCCTCAGATTGAGTTAAAGTTGATTTATTTTTTGAACCAGCATAGTAACCTATTGTTCAGCTTCTCCCATTTCATTTCAAATAATTACTGTACAATCAAAATTTTAAATTTTTAGGACAGCGTGCTAAACACTTTGGAGTTATTGAGGGCTAGCGATGCACAATTGTGTGTCATCTGAATAGCTATTTAATTTGACTTCATGTTGTTGCAAAATATGGCTGAAAATGAAAAGTGGTGTGGTCCATGTATAGAACCTTGGGGAACACCACACGCTGTGTAATGGGTTTTAGAAATGGTTTGTCTGAGTGGCAGAATCTGTTACATGAAATCTTCTGTTGTGCTTGCAGCATGTGGAGGATGGAGGTCCCGCCCAGGACGCCGGACTCAGTGCAGGTGACCTTATCACTCACGTAAACGGGGAGTCAGTTCATGGTCTGGTCCATACTGAGGTAGTGGAGCTAATCCTTAAGGTGAGTGAGATCTGTCTGAAATTTAAAAATTTAAATGTGTCTCTAAAACTTTGCCTCAGAAATAATATGATTCATATAAATTCATGTCTATATATATATATATCATCTTCAGAGTGGAAACAAGGTGACAGTTACGACTACTCCCTTTGAGAACACCTCCATAAAAGTTGGTCCAGCCCGCAAGTCCAGCTATAAATCCAAGATGGCCCGACGCAGCAAGAGGACCGGAGCCAAGGAAGGACAAGAGTGCGTTGCTGCAAAATAGATGCTTTTTATTACACAAACACTTTCTCCTTTTATGAAATCCCTTCCTTCGTCTCACCTTATAATTTATTTTTATCTTTCAGTAAGAAGCGCAGCTCCCTCTTCCGGAAAATCACCAAGCAGTCCAACCTGCTGCACACCAGCCGGAGCCTCTCCTCTTTAAATCGCTCCCTATCTTCTGGAGACAGTCTGCCTGGTTCCCCCACCCACAGCCTGTCCGCCCGCTCACCCACTCAGAGCTACCGCTCCACTCTGGAATCCCCTTATCTGGGTCAGTATGAAAGGCTGCGAATACATGTGCCTGTTATTAGCAAGTTGGGCCTAAAACATAATGAATACATGAAAGCAAAAGCACACAGTTGGTGCATTAAAGGCTTTGATTTTGTATGTTTTCATTTCTAAAGAGTAAATCAAAGGCATTCTGTGGAGAAGCACCGCTATGGGTTTGGCCGCCTCATTGGGCTGAGAGCAGTGTTTAATATAATAGGCAAACAAATTTTGCCAGAGCCTGGCTAATGCTGCTGATTAGAATGTTTCAGAAAGTCCAAAAAACAATCCATGTTTGATGCACATATTTTATTTGGTGAGTAAAAATGGTTAGAAATGGTTGCCTTCGAGTTCTCTTCTACATAACTGGAGCAAGTGAAAAAGCTGCATCCATCCATCCATCATCTATACACCGTTTAATCCTCACTAGCGTCATGGGGGGGCTGGAGTCTATCCCAGCTGACTCAGGGTGAAGGCAGGTTCACCTGGACAGGTAACCAGTCTATCACAGGGCTACACTTAGAGACAGACAACCAAGCACACTCACATTCACACCTACGGACAATTTAGGATCAACAATTAACCTCAGCATGTTTTTGGACTGTGTGGGAGGAAGCCGGAGAACCCGGAGAGAACCCACGCTGCACGGGGAGAACATGCAAAGTCTAAACAGAAAGATCCCGGGTGTCCTCACCAGGAACGCGAACCGGTGACCTTCTAGCTGCGAGGCAACGATGCTAACCACCGCGCCACAGCAAAAAAGCTGCATGACTTTTGTAAATATTTGAAAAGTGGAAAAAACTAAAGATTAGAGTAGCGTGAATGCTCTGTAAGCATTTCCATTTATTTATATATATACAGAGCAACAAATCACAACACATCATCTCAGAGCATTCAGTTAAAACTTTACAATATTAGAAGGAGAAACCCAACAATTTCCCTTTGAGCAACACTTGGTGAGAAAATTGTAAGAAATTGAATTCCCAGCAGCACAGACAGACATGTTTTTTTTCCCTGACAATAAAAGAAAAATCAAATTTCCTCTTCTCTCCTCAGGCACCTCATCTCAGAGCAGCTCCCCAGCATCCAGCACTCCCAACTCGCCCGCAGCCTCCCACCACATGAGGCCCAGCTCCCTGCACGGCCTGTCTCCCAAACTTCACCGCCAGTACCGCTCCGCTCGCTGCAAATCTGCCGGCAACATCCCCCTGTCCCCCCTGGCTCACACCCCGTCCCCGACCACCTCCTCTCCACCGCCGCTCACCGGCCACACCGTGGGGAGCTCCAACACAACGCAGATGTTCCCCGCCAAGCTGCACTCCTCGCCTCCTGTCGCCCGGCCCCGACCCAAGAGCGCCGAGCCGCCCAGGTCCCCCCTGCTCCAGCGGGTGCAATCCGCGGAGAAGTTAGGAGCACCGATTTTGCCTTCCTCCTCCTCCTCGTCATCGTCGCCTTCTCCTCTCACGGGAGGGGTGTCGTTGCGTAAGCATAGCCTGGAGGTGACGCACGGGGACTACAGGAGAGAGTCCTTCCACTGCGAGCACAGTCTGCAAAGCCTGCTGGAGATGGAAGGAGAGAACGGACCTGCTCCCCCGTCTCCCTCGTCGTCCTCCTCCCCCTCTCCGCCGATGGGAGGCGAGATCGGAGGCCTGAAGCCCGTGAGGAGGCTGGGAAGGCAGGAGTCGCCGCTCAGCCGTGACACACTTCTAACAACAAGAGAGAAAGATACACAAACCACAGAGCTCGCTGGGTCGCAAACTGAGAGCACCGCTCCGAAAGCGGAGTCCAAAACCGGTGCTGTCGACACGAGTAAAACGTTATCTACTGCTGAGGTTGTGAGGAGCAGCGCAAAAGCAGTTGACATCAAGTCTAGTGCCTCGTCCACAGAAACCAAGCCCAGTCCTGTGACCAAACCTCAAAATGTAACCACCTCAAGTTCAGAAGCAGCCAAGAGCAAACCCAGCGAGAAAGTCTCCACTCCAGGCACAACAAAGGGACAGAAGGATGCTAAGCAGCAGAGCGCACAAACAGACAGCGGGCCTGCCACTAAAGCTCAGGAGAAGCCTGAGGAGAAAGGGAAAGCTGCCGCAGACAAAGGTAACCTGCAGAAAGCAGCAGCTGCAGAGCAGCCCAAGCAACGTAAAGGCGCAGAGGGAGCAGAGAGAGGAGGCGTAGGTGGCGGTGATAAAGCAGCTGACACAACCAAGATTAAAGGACCTGCACCCCCGGTTCCCAGCCAGGTTCAAACCCACGCTGCAGCCAGACACAAAGAGCCGACAAGCAGCTACAGAGGAGCCAAGGAGGAGAGGGCGCACCTGGAGGTCCTGGAGGAGAATCCCATGTCCCCCTCCTCCAATGCAGCCTCGCCCTGCTCGAGCAAGTCCCGGCCCATGTCTCCAGGGGATAAAGGCAGCTTTGTTACCCAGCTCACAAGTGTGGCCAAAACGGTGCTCGGGCCTATGAAGGAGGGGGGGAAGGTAAAAGACGCCTCCAAGTCAAGTGAGGAGAAGCGGGGAGGCGCAGCGGGGAAAGCAGAGGCTTCGACTGGGGGAGTCCGCCGGGGGGCTCAGACAGCAGCCGGTGCCGGTACGCTCCAGTCTGATAAAGGAAACAGTCGCAGCTCCAAGCATCACTCATGATCAGAGGAGCTGCACAAAGAGTGAGACTCTCCCATGTAATGCCTTTTACTGTAGCATCACACCGACATATCATGACTTTAAAAGACGGGAAGACGTAAATGCCTGAAGAAAAAAAACAAACAAACAAAAAACACCAAAAAGATGACATGTAGACAAACAAGATGTGAACAAAGATGCATCTGTTGGAAAAATGTGTGCACATGGTGTCCCAACGTAGAGCTGTGTATGTTCCGTATGTTCATCACGATATGTTGTAAATAGTCGTACGTCTCAATGCATGTTTGACACTGTACATGGAAAAAAAAAATATTTAAAAAAGGAGATGAAAAATATACAGCAGACCTTAAGGTAGAAAACACTGTGAACAACTTTTCAACCGAACACACGCCAACTCGCGCGTCAACAGGTAGGATTCTGTTATAAATGGGCATTACTCACGTTTCAGATCAGCTCTAGTGCCATCGTTTAGTTCAACACATTTCCTTCGTGTTCAGTTGCTACAAAGTGGATCAGATTTTTCGTAACATGCACTGAATAATACAACAAACATACTGGAAACTGGACCAAGATACCAAAACGCTTGGAAACGGAGAGTGGATCAGCTTCAGATCTGTCTAAGGGCTGAATTTCAGTGGGATTGAAAGAGGTAAATGAGATGAACTTGCACAGGGACACTATGCAATGTGCTAACGATGCCACTTTTTTTCGGTGTCCCCAAATTACTACGTTTACATTGTGCTCGAGGCAAGAGGGGGAAAAAAAATAGGGGGAAAAGGGTCGCAATAAGCCAAGCAAACACATTTTGTTTTCCGCTGATCATAGTGAAATGTGCAATTATGTATTCTAGGCTGTTAAGTGCGTATATAAGTGTGCTGGGAGGGTCATAAAGAGGCATAATGAAAGCAGCACTTAGAGGAGAGTTCGCTCTTTCATTCGTTCTTTTTCTATTTATGCAGAAGTACAGTTTATTGTTTCGTGTGAAGGAAAGTGCCAGTGTTTTTCTTTGTTTTTTTAAATTTTATTTAGGGATAATGTGAAGTTTTTTTTTGTACTTACATGTACAACAATATGCAATCCAAGAGTGCCCAGTTCCACGAAACAGAGCCTCCTCCTCCGTCAGTGAGTCGAGAACACACCAAGCCAGGAGTAGAACCGTCAAGAGCATCTTAGCAGTGAAGGTCTTACTTGTTGTTGTGTGTTAAAATGATCTTTTTGGGACATCAGGCTACCAGACCTGTCTTAGACTGCCACCTTGTGGACCACGCCGTACGGCACCAGAGGTACAAAGAAGGATTAGTGTACATTTTCTATGTAGTCTGACGTAGTTCGCCTGTAGATCTTCCCAGTTCACACGTCATAATTCTGATGCATTCGATGATGAACACGTTTAGACCAGATGAGTTTTACAGTCTTATCCGTCACGATGTAGTGGTTTAAAGAGACATTAACCCAATGTTTGGACTTTAAACACCAGTGGTTTTGTGTGTGTGATGTGAGAAAATTGCACTTTATGTTGTGTCAAATATTTTTATTTACTTCTATATTTCTATTTTTTTTTATTTGTTATATTTATTAAACTTGTTTTATTTATTGGAAAAAATTTTTGTCATTTTGATTCATGACTTTTACATCTTAGATGAAGAGAAATCTACCAAAACCTGTGTGGCTACCCCCCATCTTGTGCAGTTTTCCATGAGTCTCAAGTTGTGATGTCGCCGTCACGTCCATCTTTGTCCAAGTGTTTGACTTTCTACAACAACTGTAACTCTGACTGTTGTTGTCCATTAGCCACTGTTGTGAGAAGAAAAGAAAAGAAAAAAACAATGCAAAAAAGCCTATAGTGCAGAGATGTAATAAAAATGCAGAGAAACCCTCAGCTTGTGTGACTGCTTTGGTGTCAAACAGCATCACTGAACATCCACACGCCTGATCGAGGCTCGCTCGTGATTGGCCCTCCGTCGACCAATCACAGCGGGGGCCGACACGTGACCAGTATAAACAGGAAGTAAATGCAAATTCGCTGATCTGCTCGGTGTCCGAGGAGGTCGAAGAGCGAGCAGAAGTGACAGCAGCAGAGCGAAAAACACACGAATATCTCCAGTAAACGTATTCAGGGACTCTCTCTGATTAACGGAGACAGAATGAGGATGGTACAATGAAGGTAAAAGTCCGTATTGATGCGTAAATTAAAGACGTAGCCCGCAGTGGCCACCGCTGTCTCTGTAATAGCAGGGGGATGAAATGTCTGAAATAAAAGTTGTATTTTATTATTTTAAATCAGGCAACTGGTCACACTTTTTTTTTTAATCACTAGAATTTTTTAGAAAGCACGTAGTTCATTGTAAACTGTTCGAAATTGAAGTTTGTTTGTTTTTTTAAATTTGAAACAACTCAGAAGAAACATGTCCCATTACCATAGAGTCACATCCAGGGAAGAGTTCACCTTTTACGTTCCTAATTTTGTTTCGGTATTTTTTTTTAATACGAAATTGGCTTTGACATACTGATGAAGATTAAAATTTATCCAAATATTCTTGATTTTATTACACTCATTGATAACTAAGTACATGTATTTCAGCACTGTATGAAGGTTTTTACGCTGCTTGATGCTTTTAAAGTCACACAGTGATAGATTTAACCCCTAAAATCTCCTCTCTGTGTGTTAAAGTTTCATATTTAGAAGTTTTTCTCATATAAATAATCCCAACCTACCATCAGTGACACAGGTTTGATACCAGCCTGGGACCTTTCCTGCACATCATTCCTCCTCTTAGCCCTTCCTGTTCGGCTGTTCTTGTAAAATTAGGGCAACCAAAAACTATTTTTAAAAAAACTGAAGATTAATCCTGCTCAGCATCAGTGTGTCATTGTGAGCATGATAGCAGTGTGGATGTGGTTAGAGTTTAACGAGTCCTTCTACAATGATTCTACAAACTCATTCCTGGGCACCAAAATTACCCATTTAACCTTTTTTTTAATTAAAAAAATAATTTCTTCTTGCCTTAAAATGGCTTAGATGAAACTCTGCATCATTACCTCCTTTAAAATGTGCAGATCCATGAAGTCCCTGCCTCTCTGTTCGTTCCCTACTAGCTTCAGCTTGAGCCCAGCTACTCATCTACAGCTCTGCTCAAATACCAAAACTAAATCTGTTACATATGAAACCCCGAGAATCTGTGTTTTTGAGACTGATGTCAGTACGCCACGGTTTCAAAGCTGAAAAGTGTCAGTGTGTTCCAGCATATAAAAAACACCAGACGGACAGTTGCGAGGTAGAATGTGATTTTTAACCCTGCCTTTTTAACCCTTATGTTTAGCTGTCTACAGTGCCTAGTTAGTTTCCAGATTGATAATTAAGTTTTAAAACTGTGTAGTAATCTCATAGAATGCAGTGAGTTTCCAACCTTTTCAGTCTGTGACACCATACAGACCTGTACATTGTTAGATAATCCATCCATCCATCATCTATACACCGCTTAATCCTCACTAGGGT
>NW_007578529.1:83793-142175 GCF_000690725.1 Stegastes partitus | reverse complement strand
AATACTTATCCATCCAGTAGAACTTTCCTCCTTTCTTACATCATTTATCATCACCCATCTTCTCACTTTTATCTTGTGTCCCCTTTTGGGTGCCTTCCTTACTACCCAGCTGTTTATAAAGTAGCCGAACGAGTTTCACATTGATCAACTGCAACAGCAAAGTTCTGCTCATGTGTCGATGTAACAGGACTGACCAACTAATAATGTAGTTTATGATAATATATCAGTCACAGGGGGCGTTTTCCTGCAGTTCAATCATGTTTACTTTTAAAACTTTAAGTACATTGTGCAGATAATATTTCCGTTCTTTTCCCAAGTAGTATTTTGAATGCACAACTTTACTTGTAATGCATTCTAAAACCAGCACCCCTCCTGCTGCAGCTAAATTGACATGTCTGACATTCCTGAAGTCACAGGATGCAGTCACATGTTTTCTCTCTTTACTTACCATCACAGGAAATTATTGACTTTGCTGTGGTTGACATGAATCAGATCCCAGAGCAGTGCTTGTTGGCTTCAATCATATGTTTCACTGTATGTCGTTGCTTGTGTCACGTGCTGAGAGTTGATCTGTGTTGTTTTGTCCTGACTGTATCCATGCAGGCTGCTACAGCGACGAGGAGCGACTCTTCTCGTGGTCGTCACCAGTTGTTATGAATCCCAGCGCCTCCTCTGCTCACTTCGAGAGCCAGTCTTCTGATGACCTCGCCGATGACTGGCTCTTCCTCTCCTCTGAGTCTGCAGAGCCTCAGGGCCAAGAAGTGGGCAGAGACGACCAGGAGGCAGAGGACAAAGGCAAACTGAAATCCAAGCTGGTCTCAGCATGGAACAGTGTCAAATATGGTCAGACAGTGTTATGTTTGCACTGAGCAGATCTTTTTGTTTTCTGTGTTTTGTGAGTTCAAACAGTTTCTTCTTTCCCGTTATTGTATCAGGCTGGTCCTTGAAGCAGAAATCCAAATTCAGCAAGAGCTCTCCTGTGATCATGCTTGGAAAGTCCTATGAGCTCAAGAATGAAAGTGAGACGCTCTCCTGCTTCAGCAGACCAGAAAATAGATCTGAAGTTACCTATTTGACGTGATTTTAATCCGATATCTGTCTGTGTCAGGGGAGAAGGAGCTTTTCCGTCGCTCCTTTGCGTCTCTGCTGTGGTTAACGTACAGACGGGGTTTCCCTCTGCTGGCCGGATGCTCGTTGACCACGGACAGCGGTTGGGGATGTGTTCTGCGTACGGGCCAGATGCTGCTGGCACGAGGCCTGATCCTCCACCTCATGCCACCAGGTGACAACACACACACACACACACACACACACACACACAATGTCTAATGTGTAGTCAGATGAGTGAGTGGACAGGTGATGCATTAATAGATGCCAGTTTGTAGTATGGTAGCGTATCCCGGTAAATAAAGTTACTACAAAAACAGATTTGAGGGAATTAAACCTATTTTTTGTGCCTTTTTAGGAGGATTAAGTAAGATTCTTGACTTTATGTTTGGATAATCAAAAGTGTAGCTATCCAAGGCCACTTAGCTTTAGCAGGGCTAGCTTATCAGGTGTTACTTTATTCAACATTTTGATCTGATTTAGCTTCTAGTTAATGTTTTTGGTATAACTCAGTTATTAACATGCTGAGTAGCCATATTGATATTTTAGTTATAATAGAGTAGAAATACTTTATATATCCCCAAGGAGGTGATTCTGATGTTACAAGCACAAAGAGGAAAGTGACTACGACAAATCCAAATAAACAAGCAGAAATGTCCGGTAAACTAAGGTCAAATAACATAAGAATTAAGACATATTTACTAAAGTACAAAGTGCACAAAAAAAAGTAAAATTGCTATGATTTAAAAATGGGCTGAAGAGGAAAATGCACAAATATACTGTAGTAAAAATATACAGTGAAAAGAGGAAATGAGAATTACCTGAAAACAGCAACATGTGCAAGTGCAAAAATAATTCCTATTACCTCCCACACAGCCTGCTGCTGTTGGCATCAACGCCCGACCACACTTGAACTTGTTATCTAGACTGTTTTCTCCTGACTAGATCCTTACTTGTGTTGCATCTGCTCTCAGATGTACGTCGCTTTGGATAAAAGCATCTGCAAAATGAAACTGTAGAAAGCAAAGAGTTGCTAAGAGCAGGAACACACCGTCGCTGTGGTTTGCTTTGTACAATGACTACATGTAAATATGGACGAACACTTGGTGACGTCAGAGGATTTGAAGCTCAGTGTGGTGTCTCTCTGCGTCTCCATCTTGACTGTGTCTGACTCCTCCTTACTCCTGGCTATTCAAAAAATTAGCTAGGAGTTATTAGGAAACCAAAACTGT
Organism: Stegastes partitus; assembly: GCF_000690725.1. Taxonomy (NCBI): domain Eukaryota; kingdom Metazoa; phylum Chordata; class Actinopteri; family Pomacentridae; genus Stegastes; species Stegastes partitus. The sequence continues at coordinate 139,836 of NW_007578529.1, read as the reverse complement.
TCACTGTACCAGGCTGTAAACATGTTTAAACACAAATGTTGCAACAGTAGGAGTTTATTTCCTCCACCCATGCATGACACATCGTGAATTTGTCTCAGATAAACATGAAAACAAATTCGCAGCATTCTATCCCGGTCACATGCTTCTCTGTTTGAAATGTCTTGTATCTGAGCTTTATTTAGTTGATGTTTCTCATCATTTCTTTGCATCTTCTTCAGGTTGGACTTGGTCTGCAAGCCACCATGTGGTCAAAGACGACATGGACCTGCTTCGGCCCGTAGACGCTGCAGAAAACGGGTGGGATTCAAATGAAAGGCTAAATAGCCGAGGTCGAAAACTGAGCCTGGGTTCCCGCCTGGACAGACCAATGGAGGCTACACATAGAAGAATGGCATCCTGGTTTGCGGATCAGCCCGCAGCCCCTTTTGGGATCCACCAGCTCGTGGAGTTGGGAAAAAGCTCAGGGAAGAAGGCCGGGGACTGGTATGGTCCTTCCATCGCGGCGCATATTCTTCGGTGAGATGTGAAGTGAGATTGTATCAGTCGCGTCATCCCAAAGAGCTTTGATCAAGCTGTGATAGTAGATGTCGTTGTGTTTCAGGAAAGCTGTGGCAGCTTCAGCGGACCTTCCCAACCTGGCTGTGTACGTCGCACAAGACTGCACCAGTGAGTACTTCCTGTCATCAGAGTGTTCCTCCGATGCTTCTTACTTAATCAGACATTCCTCTGGGTTACCGAGGAGAGAAGGCAATTTAATTAACCTTCGCATTTTCGTAAACAGTTTAGGACAAAACGAACACAGTCGTTAAAGAGACAGTATCGTAGATTGATGTTGCCACGGTGACGACACTCATTGGTTTGTTGGTTGTCATTGTGGAGTCTTAGGTTTGGAATATTGGCCATCTGTGATTTAAAGCTAGATGTGATGAGCAAACGGTGGATCTGACTGAGGAGGACACGAGTGCGTTATCAACCACAAACACACCCTGCTTTATTGTCCATTTATCTCTAACTGGGACCATGATTCATAAAATAAACGTCTCACTGTACTGAAGGCGATGTGAAGCCAGCAGCTGCTGCCATAAACTCATTAATCAGATGTTCAAACGTCGGGTGAGAAGTAGGTCATTATCATAAAGTCTGACTTCTTTATTCAAATAGAGGAGTCGCCCCCTGCTGGCTGGTAGAAAGAATGCAAAATATAACTGCAGTCATGACTCGATAATCCGACACTCGATGTAAAACCTTATTATCGATTATCGAGTCACGACTGTTCTTCCACAGAACCCGAAAGGTACAACCATCTTTTCTTGATGAAAAGATGAAAGATTCACCTGAGAGGATGTAATAAAAAGCGAATTCAACATAACCAGGTTTTCTTTATGTTAGCTGGATTATATTTAATAGTTGCTGCCACGGTGAGTGTCAGCTTTCTTTCTTAACCCAGTTTTTCAGGCTCTGTGTGTGCTCCCATAAAACAGTTCACTTGACTCTTCTTCTGCATAAACTGGACCAGTTGTGTGCTGCCGAGCCCAGACAAGAGGAACAGGTTGTTATAATGAGGCGATGTGAGGATTATATGAAAGTTTATGTCAGTAAACCGCACTGTTACTGCAAGTAAGCCAGGAGAGGAATGCTAGTCGTATATTTATTTTACCATGCAATGCGGCTGCTAGCTCGTGTGACTGCTACACATTAGAGCTCCTAGGCTTTAAAATTCCTACATTTAAACCTGATACTGAGGAAATGCATCCACACACTGTTCTGGACTGAAAAACACAAGCCGCTCGCTTCAGTTTTTGGCCAAATCAAAGTGAAATTAATGGTGTTCTATTGTCTGCAGACTGATCAGGTTTTAAGCTGTGTTGAACGGACCAGGCAGGAAATCAAGGACCAAACATATTTCTGCATTTTCTGCATCACCACATGAATGAATATAGGTTGAGTTTGTGTTGCTGTGACTGTACAGCTTGTGTTCAGAGGCATCGCTAACATGCGGCTCAACAGGTTCAGATGTAACGCTCAGCTGAGAATTTATAGCCTGTTGCTCAATACGGTCGAGAAAGGAGTTGGAGCTCGCTTCAGCTGATTGAAATCCAAAAACCTGAACACAACGTCCTCTAGAGCGGCTTAGCTGTGCTGCAAGTTACCACGGTGATCTAGCAGGTTAGACGAAAGCCACCTTTGTGACATTAGGCACAGCATGACTCGCTGTACGCTTCCTGGTTTGTTTTTCAGATGTGAGGATTTATTGAACCTTTCCTTCTTCTTGTGTTCAGTCTACCTGCAGGACGTTCGAAGGCTGTGCGAGCGGCCTCTCCCTCAGTCCTGGAAGTCCGTAATCATCCTGGTTCCTGTCCGACTCGGTGGACACGACCTCAATCCCTCCTACATCACCTGCGTCAAAGTACTGAAGCACTATTTTTACGCTTGAAAACTGTGTAAACTGATTGATTTTATAAAGGGGCTCCGGCGGGTTTTCTTTTCTGGGTTTATTCTTCCTGCCAGCAGTGTGGTTCAGTAAAAATCAATATCATCCGAACAGAGATGCTCTGAAGCAAAAAAAAACTGCTGCAGCTGCAATGAAAACCAAACGGTTCAGTGTGTTTTCTTCCACAGAGACTCCTGACGCTACAGTGCTGCGTTGGAATCATCGGCGGCAAACCGAAGCACTCTTTGTTCTTTATCGGCTTCCAGGGTACGTTCACCACATCGTGATTATTGTGCTCGGCTGTTCGATGTCAGTGCTTTCATTTTTTGTTTTCTTCTTCCTCTGGCTCTGCTGTGCTAAAAGATGACCATCTGCTGTACCTGGACCCTCACTACTGTCAGCCCACAGTGGACACAACAAAGGAGAACTTTCCCTTGGAGGTATGAGGTATCATTTCTCTTCTGTCTTTGTTTTGGCTGTTTCGCTTCCTCTTCTCACAGCTGTTCTCGGTCATGTAAATTGGTTAGGACGCTGTTCTTCAGATGAACTCTTTGTGCTTTAGGTGGCCACATTTTATCACAACAGATTTGCGTCACATCTCTAACCACACAGCCACAGCTTCTTCTTCTTCTTCTTCTGTGTTTTGCATTCTTGAAGTGCGTTTGAATGGGGGCAGGGAGATACGAGGGGCTGGTCACAGTAACATTTCAGTTGCATGGAAAATTTAGTGAATCCTGGATCCTCTTTGCCTGCACCGTGGTAGGACTGAGCAACAACGTGATTGACTCCAAGACAAGACCAAGACCCAGGGTACCCTAACACTAGATTAGAGTGAGGTTGGCTCTATGAGGTGTGTCAGAAAAGTTCCAGGACTGGTGTCACAAATCAACCAGCATGTCTACAAAGAGATCCAGCTTCGTTTGCAGAAGAGGCAGAGTTGTGGCAGGACCAGTCGTGGCTGCTTCACAACGCCCTGAGCATCCCACAGTTCCTGGCTGAGAAGAACATCTCTATGCTGGAGCAACCTCCCTACTCACCCCACCTGGCTCTGTGTGATCCTCTTCCCCAAGCTCAAGGGGGTCATCAAGGAGACCCGTTTAGAAGACGTGGACGACATCAAGATGGCTGTGACGACAGAGCTCAGGAGGATCCTGGATGAATCCTTCCAGGAGTGCATGGCGGCGTGAAGAGAAGGCTGGGTTAGACTCCAGGGGGATTACTTGTATCTTTTGTGACACCAGTCCTGGAAGTTTTCTGACACACCTCGTAAGCCTAAGGAGCAGCAACATTGGTATATTTTTACCTGCACAGCAACACTGGGTAAACTCTCTTCCTACTTGTGTCATTTCCCATCACCTACCAACAGCTGCCACGATTCTCACTCATCTAAACGGCTGCTATTCAGCTCCTGGTGTGGGAATAACCCTCAGAGCACATCACAGGTTAATGATTTTAGTCTCCCTGCGAGAGTTCAAAGTTCTCATCATAATGTGTAACTGAGGAGTGCAATAGCTCTGCCTAAGCTGGGTTCAGTTTTCTGCATCTGTTGCTTCACATCTGTTCCATCTGCTGTCATGCTCGGTTTTATCATTTTCTAGTGGTGTGCCATTTCTACCAGGTTGAAAAAGAGAGTTTAAACTTACAGTACATCATAAGCCAGGGTTAAGGTTAGGTTCAGGTGAAGGGAAACAGACCCAAGAATCTCCTCCCGAGCCTCAGAATCTGTGCCAACTATAGTTAAACTGTGGGTGTTTTGGTTTATTTAACTTGTCCTTATTCTGAATTGGACATTTCAACCATTTATCCATGACTTTTAACCAACTCTTGATTAATTTTTTATGCCTTCTTATGCTTCTCAACCATGTATTCATGACCTTTAGCTGTTTTAACTATTCATCCATTACTTTCTGCTGATTGTTTTAACCTTTCTGCTTGCTGGCCAACTTGTCCAATATGCATTTAATTAAATCCTGATCAAGTTTCTGTTTATGCAGATTACTTAAGGTTGTCCACGATGCTTCCTTGTAGCCTCAGCTGTGCCACATTGGGGGAACAAATACCCCTGGTTGAAGCTAAATGTTGAATCAATAACATCCACATTGGAGATTATTTCCTCTGAATCTAATGACATCTCTTTTCTCTCCTTTGCAGTCGTTTCATTGCAAATATCCCAGGAAAATGTCTTTCTCTCGCATGGACCCCAGCTGTACCATCGGGTTTTACGCCAAAGGACAAAGGGAGTTCGAATCATTGTGCACAGTCGTTAATGAGGTAAGAGTTTGAGGCTCTGTTGACCCACGCGTTAGGATTTCTATCAAGACCAAGTGGATATTTGTCTTGTTGCAGACACGGTGGCCATTTAAAATATAACCAAACTTATTTGTTGCATTGATCCTGCTGATTATTGCCAACTTGAGCTATTGTTCGGTCTCCCGCAGGCTCTGTCCACATCTGCAGGGACGTACCCCATGTTCATATTCGCGGAAGGAGAACGTCAGGAGGAGGTGCCGGGAAGCTGCCTGACAACCAACAACATCACCTACATACGGAGGAAGAACGAACTGAGGAGAGTCGACACCAGCAACAGCATGGATGAGTTTGTTCTGTTGTGAGGATCAAGGACCGATGTGACGTTTAAACTGTGCGGCAACTACTGAGCGTAAGAGCAACAGATTTCCTCGACATTCACGAGCGATCAGCTGGAGGAGGGACTCCCTAAAGGTTTGGTAGAATGAAGCAGTCGGGTAGCAGTAACAACACTACTATATTTTTATTGCTGGTTTGTGCACATTTGTGTTTTTATTTATTGTTTTAATATCATTCCATTGGAGGACTTTGAAGGACGATTTTTTTTTTCTTGTCATTCATCTCAGACTGCTTTAGCTCAGTCCATGGGGTGATTTTATTTAATCTGTTTAAATGAAAGGAAATCAAACAATCCCACATTCCTCCGAGCAGCCTCTCGCTGCTTCAGGTCATGTGACAGGATGCTGCACTTTGAATGGATTAGAAAACTGGATTCCTGCGATCATGTGACTCAGCGAAAGAAGTCGTCTTTTCTGGGTAAGAAACTTAAGTTTTAAAAAAAAAAATGGGGAAAAAAGACAAAAGTTACTGAAATCATTCTTAAACGCTGGATTATTTTTTGTAGGCTTTTGTCTAAATAAAGAGTTCACTGAATGACAAAGTGACTCAATTCTTAAACTCCGTCTCCTGTCAGTGATTAAACCCCCAAAAAACGTGCCTCTCTGTATCAGTGTTAGACATTTAAAAATGTTTTTCCCCATAACATAATCCTTTCCTGCCTTAAAATGTCTTCACACAGTTGCTTCCTTCACAATATGCACATCAATCCCTCTCCCTCCCTGTAGCTCAAGCACACCAGCTCACCTTCCTACCTGCTCAAACACTGTAAAACTACTTATGTAACGACACAAAAATATAATATTGGAGCCAGAAACTGATTCTGAAGAAGAACAATGATTCAGAAACCCGACGCTGCAAGTTGACAGAATTGGTTCCTCAGATTTGTGATGTATGAAACTCTGGGTGTATCATCGGTACACTGCAGCTTCAAGGTGGAAATGCTCAGCCCTGGTGTTGACAACTGTTTATTTCCCTCATTATACATATAAAAACAACCACCATACAGACATATTAAGGTTAAAAAAAAGCTTGATTTTCCCTGGAGGGGCTCTTTAAAGCCCTGCTGCCTCACAGGGCCACTAAGCATGGCCATAAACTCTTAGTCTTGTTAAACAACGACCTGCTAAACGGCTAGGCCTATTACAGCCACCATGTGCGTGACCCAGACGAAGCCCGACACGTCTGTCATTTTCACCAGAATGATGGATTAAAATATAATTCTGGATTCTGCTCTCCCATAAAATATAAACTACTCTCACATGCATAGAAATTAAAAATGCATAAGCCCCCCCCTCCCCTTTTCTGAATCACCCACCGCGGTTGTAATTTTCGTGCAATCGCTTGCATGTATTACGCTGCAGGCACAGCCCTCATGGCCCGACCGTACTGCTGGAAATAGAGATGTGCGTGGTAGTGGTGTTCAGGCAGTACAAACCGCATACAGAATCCCTGCTCCTGCTTGGTCAGGTTTCCCTTAACTTCATAACCCAGCACGGTGGCTGAATCAGTCTGCAAGGGTCTTATTAAGTCCTCCAGTTCCCCAGGAGGCACCTCTTTCCTTGACACACATTTCTTACTGATTCTGTCAGCGGAGGCCCTCAGCCGGGCCACGTCTCTGTTCAGCCTCTCCAGCCCGTACTGCGCTGCCTTCTCCCTGAACAGCTTCAGGAAAAAGTCATAAAGCAGCACATCCATCCTGTTCCAGGCTCGTATCCTGGCTTTGGTTATGTCGTCCAGTGGAGTCAGACTGTGAGCAGAGCGAGCGTTGAGGCGGACGTAGGCTAATTCCTCAAACTCCAGCTTCAGCAGGGCCCCCAGGAGGACCAAGGATTCATCAAAGTGCTCTGCGATCATAACCAGCTGGAAGGTTTCCTCCAGCTCGGTCAGGTCGGTCTGCCAGGAGTCCCACTGCTGGTCGTCGAGGCCTAAATCAAAGCTCATGGGGTTCTTTGCAAGGCCGTCACGAGGCTCTTTAGGGTCCCAGAATGAGTCTGGTGACTCCAGGAACATTGACAGCGCTGATCTGTGCTCTACTGCTGCTGCCTTCTTGGCAAAGGTGAAGGCAGGAACAGTGGAGGTGTAACAGGAGAAAACAGACTCAAATGTCAGCACAGGTTCACGGAGGATGGTGACGTAGATGGTGTTCGGTGGCATCATGGATCTCAGCTGTCCGATGTCCAGACGCATGTGGCTGCAAAGGATGTCGAAATTAGAAGAACCTTCTGGTAACTCATCCACAAAATCTGCCCTGAATCTGAAAGCAGAGAAAACCGTACAGTCGCCTTTAACTGCTTTGTGAGAATCATCATCAACCTAAAGCTCAGTGTTTAGGATCAGGGTAACATCTGCGTACTTATCTGGATAGTTGAACTGGTAGGTGTAATGAGGAAAAGCAAAGGTGGCTCCGTCCTTCTCTCCCATGCGGAACAGCAGGTTTTGGACGGTGCTGCCTCCTGTCTTGTGTGTTTTAAGGAAAACAACAGGTGGAGTGTACGACCAAGTCAAGTGCATGGAATCCTTTCTAGCAGCCGAGGACGGAGTGACCCTCCTTCCTTTGTAGTCTCGGTAGAGGTCGTTAGGTCTTTGATTGGCGTTGGCAGCCAGTCTCTGTCTTTCCTTCGGTGACGTGTCACTCCCACCTTTGTGCAAATCCTTAGAGCTTTGGATAGAACACAACATCAACAACAAACCTCTACTGTATGATTTAAAAAACAAAAAGACTGGTTCGATTGCACCATGCATTAGTCCTGTTACTTACCCCGAATGCTGCAACAGGTGAGTACCTACAAGTATAAGCAGACAGGTGACCCCCAGGATCATGGTGACACCTGCCACACGGTGTCTCCAGACCTGTGTGGCCAACCAGTGGAGGGTCATCTCTCAGAGGTCCAACCTAAGCCACTCTTTGCCCTCTTCTTCCTTTGTTTTCGTCCTACCAGCATACCGCGGGGATCTCCTCAGCATGGGATTGTGTACACTGCGGCTTAAGGACACTAACACACTCTTGACCTCCTCCAACTTAAGCTGATCAGTCACATGTCAAAGGGCTTCCAGCCTGCAGCAATGAATAACTCGTTATCATGCAAAAATACGTAGATAATTAAAAAGCATGTCTGAACCTTGGTTGCCGACTGGTGACAAATTGAAGGGAAAAACCGAACAGATCTGATGCTTTGTTCTGCTGTAAGGGTCATTTTGCTGGTATGGTTTGAGTCCACTTGACCCCTTAGATGGAATCGTCATTACAAGTCAATGGAAATGTGTTCAAACATTTCCATCCAGATGGGAGGGTCTCTTCTAGCTTGACAATAGGCCTCTCCATTGGGCACAAAGGGTCATGAAATGGTTGGATGAGTAAGAAGATGACATAAATCATATTCTATGGCCTCCACAGTCATCAGATCTCAACGTAACATGGGGGTTGTTGTTTTTTAACCAATGTGTTAGACCGCTCTCCACCACCATCATCAAAAAACCAAGTAAGAGAATATCTTTTGGATGTATGATGTTCATCCTTCCAGTAGAGTTCAGAGACGTAGAGAATCAGTGGCGAGGTGCATCGAAGGTGGTGCCACAACACCTTGCTAAGAGATGTTTTGTTGGGTTTTCCTTTAATTTGTCATCTGCCTGTGAAGTCCATCCTACTGTTTAGCTAATTATATATCATAGTCTGCTTTATGTAGGTAAATCTAAGAATAATGTGACCGTGTATTGCCCACTTTTAAGTCCATCAGTAGCAACTTACAAGGACAATATTTTTTTTTTGTAAAACGTAACCTCATTTTTAAAGGGCTGATGTTGGATGTCATCTATTAAAATGTCCTTGTTTCCTTTTAGGGCTGCAAGGCGCGGTGGTTAGCATCGTTGCCTCACAGCTAGAAGGTCGCCAGTTTGCATCCCGGTGAGGACACCCGGGATCTTTCTGCGTGGAGTCTCCATGTTCTCCCCGTGCAGCGTGGGTTCTCTCCGGGTTCTCCGGCTTCCTCCCACAGTCCAGAAACATGCTGAGGTTAATTGGTGATTGTAAATTGTCCGTAGGTGTGAATGTGAGTGTGCTTGGTTGTCTGTCTCTAAGTGTAGCCCTGTGATAGACTGGTTACCTGTCCAGGTGAACCTGCCTTCACCCTGAGTCAGCTGGGATAGACTCCAGCCCCCCATGACCCTAGTGAGGATTAAGGTGGAGAGATGTTTTCTTTTATTTTGTATTTTGTACCATATTTTACCAAAATCATGACCCCCTTTTTTTTTTTTTTTTTTTACACATTTCTGCCATTTTGAAGACCAAACAACAAATCCAAGTATGTGGTTGATTAATCAACAATGAAACCAGTCAATATGTTACAGAACAAGCCTGAAAATACAAGCTCAGACCAGGACAATAATGAAATAACATGGAAAACTGTACACAGCTCTTGTGCCACCATCAGGAGGGATACGTTCCCCTCCTCCTCCCAATAAACCATGAACATATTTACCATTTAGTACAACAATGCCTCCAACAGGGGCTTTTTTTTTTGTTTCTTTCTTTAGCATGTCAAACATAGATACGTGTGATAAGTCCTGAACGTGCATCAAGTTTTGAATCTGAGGGTTAAATTCTAATAAGCTGGTTAAATTCCAGGAGGTTATAATTCAGGTAAAACTGAACAACTGGTCATTGGTGTGAATAGGTACCACATGTGCATTTAATTAGGTCACCTCCCCACAAACAAAGGACACAAAAAGAGGACAGATGAGGTCCATGTGTGTGTTGAACCAGGAGGAATAATGATAAATAAATAAGAAAAATATGATATTATAGAAGAATTAATATTTAAAAGCAACACAGAATTCCTTATTGTATTATATTATATTGTTGTTTGCAACTTGATGCCTTAATTTCCTTTTACATAAATAAAAACCATTTCCAGCATAAATTGACGCTGAATTGGACCGAGTCGGTGCGTAAAAATCCCCCAGAACCGAGGACTTTCCCCAGAGGAGGACACCCAGTTCCCCCAGCAGCGCTCACACCGAACCTCCGCCCATGGCCGCCACGGACCGCTTCAGTCAGCCCGTCTTTTTGCTCGCTGACTATTTTCTCTCCGATTTACTCGCCGTTAAATCGCATTTTTCTCGCGGTCTCGTCCACAGCACCGTGTCTAAGCGGAGCTCCCATCCCCCACACCGGCTCCTTTTCATTCCTGCCCGTGGAGCCTTCGCGCAGCCTGCATGCGGGGAAGCGAGGCGGCGGATGGGGGGCGCTGCGGAGCCGCGCAGGCCGGTCCCTGCGATACAATCTGCCGAGAGAGGGGGGTGAAGGAAAAAAACCGACTGGGTAGGTCGCTCTTTGTTTCTGGCTAGGAGGAAAACCGAGAGACGTTGCAACCGGTGAGACTCCGAACATCAACTTTCGCCGCTCGTGTAAGTCCACGATGATCGAGCTGCTGGGTGGAGAGAGTTTTGTGTGTGTTTTGCGGAGGATAAATCTGCTTTTATGTGGGCTTTTTTTTTGTTAAGAGAGAGAGAGAGTGAGAGAGAGAAAAAAAAGAGGAGACCGACATTACAGTAGCGCTGCTGTGGCGCGACAGTGTGCAATGAATGAAAATTGTTTTTGGAAATGTGCTAAGAGCGGAGCCGAGCCAAGGGTACGGGAGGCGCGTTGGATCAATCAGCTCCGGCGATGTGGGATGCTCTAACCTTTCACATTTGTCGCCGCATCTGGTCGAACATCTCGCGAAACGGCACATTTTTTAAAGCCTAATTGGCCTGGGAGAGCATGGCCGGCTAGGCTAACCCGACTAGCTCGCTAGCTGGCTAGCCGCCGTCGTTAATGTTGTTGTGTTGCTTCAGGCTTTTACTTTAGCCGAACAGCCGGAGTCGGGCTCGTGTTTCTTTGGAGCTTTGCCTTTTATTTTAGCGTAGTTTTACGACCGAACCGGCTCCCCGGTGAACCCCAACTAAACTTGGGTTACATTACCAGAGAGAGGAAGTTAAAACGACCGCTTTTATTGACAGAAAGTAGCGTAAACTGTAAAATCCGGCTAGGCCCGGCTAACGTTAGCAAAGCTCGGAATGCTAATAATAGCTAACCTAATTGTTACTGGCTTAAACATGTCAACATTATCAGAACTGGACTGACAAAGTTTTTACTTTATGTGGTTGTTCTCTCACAAATTTCTAACAGACATATGTTTGTGTACCGACGGGGTTTGTGTGTTGTTGAATAGGGCCTCATCTGCAGAGGGTTTGATCAGGATTTTGTCTTGTTAGAGTCACATTTTGGGAACTTATTGTGTTTTGAAACTTTTCTACGTACAGTTTGTTTGCTGCCTTGACTTTACAATCAGCTTCATGTGAATAGATGATGTGTGTGATGTAGCTGCTTTCAGCCACTGACCATCTGTCTCAGTCTGAGCAACCAGGACTTCATGGTTGGACATTTAAATCATGCAACAGCATAAAAACTGTTTCCTATTATGTATGATTTAGGAGTGTTTGCTTCTGTTTTTACCTGAGTGTGATCACTTTGCAAAGTGCCAAACAGTATATGAGAAAAACACAACAGCAGCATCACTTTCCTGAAATGATTATTTAACACCCATAGTGGTCTGTAGATCTCACATAGAGATGTTTTCAGGGTACATTTCTGATGAACTGTCTCAATCAATATTATTTATTTTGTGTGACAGTCACCCAAAATATGTCTGAAACTATTCCGATAATCAGTAAAACATTTACCTTTATTGTCAAGCAAAAAGCAAAAACCTTATTTGATTGTATTCTCTCAAATATGATGATTTCCTTTTTGACTTTTTCATGTCATTGTAAATTCATCATATTTGTGTTTTGGAAAATTACAGCAGATATTTTAACTGTTTTCTGGAACTTTCTCTAAATAAGACAGTTAAAGCTCTCTCTTATTCCTATTTCGCAGTCTTCTCTACTGTTATTCTGTGGGTCGGTGTATTTCTAAAACAGTAAATTTGGACTTGAACCACTGTTGTAATGTCAAAGTTTGTTTTTTTTTCCTTTGCTCAGAGTGGATCATTGAGGGGTGACTATGCACATCCAATAAAAGGAATGAGTCTGTGCTTCCTTATTTGAGAGAAATCAGAGCATTTTCCTATTATATTCTGACCATTTAATAATCAAAAATATCTGCTATACCAGAGTAAACATAAACCCTACAAATAATACTACTTAATTTTTTTAAAAATTATAATTATTCTCTACTTTTTTTGACCCTGCCTAAAATCTCTTCTCATCTATGCAGGAAAAGCCCTGGTATAAATAAAGACCCATGTCCGTGGGTCTGGTCATGTTCTGATCATCGTCTGACTCCGTCTCTCTTTAGGGGTACTTGCTGCTGCTGCACGTTCCCACTTTCCCCTGAGAGATGTCCACTCCTGATCCCCCGATGGGAGGGACTCCTCGGCCCGGTCCCTCCCCAGGCCCAGGGCCATCTCCGGGAGGCATGATGGGCCCGAGTCCGGGTCCCTCGCCGGGCTCGGCCCACAGCATGATGGGTCCCAGCCCAGGACCTCCAGGATCGGGACACCCCCACCCACCACAGGGACCCTCAGGATATCCTCAGGACAACATGCACCAGATGCACAAAGTACAAAAACATTTTCTACTTATTTAGTATTTTCTTTGCCACGTGTTGATACCTGCCTGATCAAACTACTGCCTCTAAAGTTCACAAGCCTACCTGAAGAACAAACATTAGATTCTCTGTTCAGTAGTTGTTTCACTCATGATTGTTCTGCGTGCCTCGTACAGCCCATGGAAGCCATGCATGAGAAGGGAATGCCTGATGACCCTCGCTATGGCCAGATGAAGGGCATGGGCATGAGACCAGGGGGACACACTGGGATGGGACCACCTCCCAGCCCAATGGACCAACATTCCCAAGGTAACATGTCACCCAGAACTGTATTTTATATTGTCTGTTAATTCATTTTCTCCACCACAGTTTCATATTGAAATGTTTAAATGAAGCGTGTCAGAGATGCTTCACCTCATTCCTAAAACTTTAAATGTTTAGACACTAGAGTTATAACATTTTGTGTTAATGGATAGAAGTTGAGGAACAAGAAGAACTGATGAATTACAAATCTGCATTTGGAAACACAAGCAGAATGACGACACTTGATTTGACTGGAAGTATTTCTTCCTCTCATCGTCTCCAATCTGTTGGTTTTTTTCTGGTTTTGTTGTTGAGAGACTTCACCGTAGCCAGATGATGTGTCAGCCTTTTTCAGAATTGTACATTTGTACAGTTTAAGGCCCTGAATATTTTAAGAAATGGAGTCAGAACTCCCATTTTACTGTGATGTAGATACCATTCCAGCAGCTGATATTTTTTGCTTAAGCTCTCTGTGGTCCCACGACGGGCGTGAAGCCAGAACACTGGACCAACTCTTCGCTGATGAGTCGATTCAGAGATGCTCTGACCTGAATTGCATCAGCTGGACCTTTGTTTCCTTTTCTGGGGCAGTGATTATTAGTTGTTACTTGTCACACAGCACATAAAGTCAATTACAGTCCAGCTAATATGTGATATTGTTTCACTATTTATTCAAGAATGCATCCTTATATCTTCTTCTGCATGCACACACAACCTCACCCGCCCTGTTATGTTCTGCTACTGCCACAAATACAGGTAGTAGACTACATGCGTTATTTAAAGTAGTCAGCTAGTTTGAATTGTGTTCATATTCACACACATTGAGTGGAGAAAGAGTGAAGGATCTTCTTATCCTCAAAGAGCTGCACACAGGAGACACAGATCATTCAGTCAGGCAGTCGTTCGGTGTTTGTGTGTGAACTCATCCAGCCGGTTTCGCCTCCAGTGCTGCTGTTGGATCGGCAGCAGTGGGCGGGGCTGAGGGACTTCCCCCTTCAGATAACAACAAAGACAGCTGCGTTCACACCACAACACAGTCAGGAGGCAACAGAGGATGTGACGAGGGGGGGAGACTCAGGAGGTGTAAAAAGAGACGGCAGAAGTGTTACGTTTCACTCTGACATGGAGACGTTTAGCACATGTTGGGGCCGGTGTTTGGACATGAAACCTAAACACTGCATGTGACTGAACTTGTATTCATTATGCTGATGATCTTTATGGATGCATTTGGCTTAATTAAAATGATTAAAAAGCTCCTCTTTCAACACAACGTTCATGCTTCTGTTCTGCCCCCAGGTTACCCTTCTCCACTGGGCGGTTCAGAGCACGCACCGAGCCCAGTTCCAGCCAACGGCCCTCCGTCTGGTCCCATGATGCCCGGCGGTCCCTCTGGCCCCGGGTCGGGCCCTATGGAGGGCAGCGGGGACCCTAATCAGGGTATGGGTCAACCAAACCGTGGCGGTCCCCAGGGCCCAGGTGGACCCCCTGGTGCGGGAGCTGGACCAGGCGCCGCAGGTGGACCCACTCCTTTTAACCAGAACCAGCTGCACCAACTCAGGGCCCAGATTATGGCCTACAAGATGCTGGCACGCAGTCAGCCCCTACCAGAGCACCTGCAGATGGCTGTGCAGGGGAAGAGGCCCATGCCAGGGATGCAACAACAGCCAATGCCTAATATGCCGCCTTCTACCGGGCCTGGAGGTGGGCCGGTTGCTGGGCCGGGACCAGCTCAGGCCAACTACAATAGACCACACGGTGAGTTAGGAAGACTGTTCAGGGTACTTTTTATAACCTGGTTCTTAACTAAACATAAGAGATATTTGACAGCGTATTAATGTGTTTTTTGTGATTGGTTGTCCAACAATTAGTCATTACCTGAAATAATACAATTTTTCACTATTAATACATACTTTTTTTTGGTTTCAGGTATGGTAGGACCCAATATGGCTCCTCCAGGACCAGCAGGAGTTCCCCCAGGTATGCAAGGCCAGCCTACCAATGGACCCCCCAAGTCCTGGCCTGAAGGTAAACTTGGTCTTAGCACCAACTTCATCCCCGTGTTTTTATTTTTATGTGCACGCCCGGTTCTATCTCCAATAAAATCTAATAAATAATAAAATCTCCTCCAAACTTCACCTCTTCTAGGACCAATGGTGAACGCTGCTGCGCCGTCCAACCCGCCTCAGAAACTAATTCCACCTCAGCCCACCGGCAGACCCTCTCCCGCTCCTCCCTCCGTGCCTCCAGCTGCCTCCCCGGTGATGCCCCCTCAGACACAGTCCCCGGGGCAGCCTGCACAGCCCCCTCCCATGATGCTACACCAGAAACAGAACCGCATCACGCCCATCCAGAAACCCCGCGGGCTGGACCCAGTGGAGATCCTCCAGGAGAGAGAGCACCGGTGAGCCCGAGATGTGTTTTTGTGTCTCTGCTATGAAGCATTTTAGCCAGAAAGATGAGAAAGATCATCTATGTTCTAATTTTTGTTTTAATTTATCTTTCCAGGCTACAGGCTCGTATCGCTCACCGTATACAGGAGCTGGAGAACCTGCCGGGCTCCCTCGCCGGTGACCTGCGCACCAAAGCCACCATCGAGCTCAAAGCTCTGCGGCTGCTGAACTTCCAGAGACAGGTGAACAAATCCTCCGCCGTTATCCGTTCACGTCGCCGTTATTTTCCCCACCAGTGGGATACTTAGAGTGTCGACTTTTTCTCTCACAGCTGCGTCAGGAGGTGGTGGTGTGCATGCGTCGCGACACCGCTTTGGAAACCGCCCTCAACGCTAAAGCCTACAAGCGCAGCAAACGCCAGTCTCTACGCGAGGCCCGCATCACCGAGAAGCTCGAGAAGCAGCAGAAGATCGAACAGGAGCGCAAACGCCGCCAGAAGCACCAGGTGGGTGGAGAGCAATGGGTGTAGCGCAGGGTCGATGGATTGAATTAGTCCAATTTTTTGTTTCCCTATTTTTTTGTTGCAACCTAAACTGCAGCAGAATAATATTTCGTTATTTGCAGAATTTACCAACAGCTTTTTGTATTCTTTTATCGACAGGAATACCTCAATAGCATCCTGCAGCACGCCAAGGACTTTAAGGAGTACCACCGTTCTATCACAGCAAAGATCCAGAAGGCCACCAAAGCTGTCTCCACCTATCATGCCAACACTGAGCGCGAGCAGAAGAAAGAGAACGAGCGCATTGAGAAGGAGAGAATGCGGAGGCTGATGGTGAGAGTCGAAGCTGTCTCTGAGACAAAAAAGCACATCATGAGTCTGTGTTTGCTGTTTTATTTTGTCCAACACGAGTATGTCTGTGAACTCCCTCCCAGGCTGAAGATGAAGAAGGTTACCGTAAACTCATTGACCAGAAGAAAGACAAGCGTCTGGCCTACCTGCTGCAGCAGACGGACGAGTACGTGGCCAACCTCACCGAGCTGGTGCGCGCTCACAAAGCCGCTCAAGCTCTCAAAGAGAAGAAGAAGAAGAAGAAAAAGAAGGTAGACATTAGTTCAGGTGATGTCTCTTACATTTAAACTGTATTCTTTTCCACTGACTTGAATGTTTTTCTGCATCCAGAAGCCAGAGGTTGCCGATGGTGTTGGTCCTGCTCTGGGTCCTGATGGAGAGGTGAGTTTAACAGAAGAACTTTGAAGGATCACCTCCAGTAAGGGGTCATGACTTATAAACCTAATGTGGACCTTCTTTCTTCTCTCAGCCTCTGGATGAGACGAGTCAGATGAGTGACCTCCCGGTTAAGGTCATCCATGTGGACAGTGGAAAGATCCTGACGGGCGTCGAAGCTCCGAAGGCCGGCCAGCTGGAGGCCTGGCTTGAAATGAATCCAGGGTAGGTGTCACGTCTGCCTGCTGTGTCGTATTAGTTCAGTGACTGGAACATTTTCTGATTTTAAAGCGCTAAAAGCCAGTATCCATGGAGCGTTTTGTGACACAACATCAAGGCCACGTTTTAGTAGCTTAGTGGTTGTCCTCCAGCAGAACAGAGGAAACCTTTGCATCTCTGTTCCTGTCTCTAACCTTGTCAACAATCCTCGACAGATACGAAGTGGCGCCGCGTTCAGACAGCGAGGATAGTGGCTCAGACGACGACGAAGAGGAGGAGGTACGTGACTCTGCCTCGGAGCACAACGGTCGCTCGTACCTGTTTCCACTCGTGTGTCTGAATGCATTTGCATTTTCTTTTGTCAGGAGGACGACGACGAGCACCCTTCGCACTCTTCTGCTCCAACAGAGGAGAAGAAGAAGATCCCTGACCCCGACAGCGAAGACGTATCAGAAGTGGATGTCCGGCACATCATTGAGTAAGACGATTGCGTTGTTATGAGCTAATGATATCATATGTTTACTTGCTTGGGTTTTTTTGTATTTTTTTGTAAACGTCTCACTGTGTTTTGTGCCTCCCTGCTTCCATCAGACACGCCAAGCAGGATGTAGACGATGAGTACGGCAACGCAAGTTTCAACCGAGGCCTGCAGTCCTACTACGCCGTAGCTCACGCGGTCACTGAGAAAGTGGATAAACAGTCCTCACTGCTGGTCAATGGGCAGCTCAAGCAATACCAGGTAACCAGCCAGAGGAGTCGTATGAATAAGCGTTGCTCCCTCCTGTAATGAAATCCAGCTACATGTGAGTTAAACCGACGCTAACTTCTGACCGTTTCCCGCCCAGATCAAAGGTCTGGAGTGGCTGGTGTCACTTTACAACAACAACTTGAACGGCATCCTGGCTGATGAGATGGGTCTGGGAAAAACCATCCAGACCATCGCCCTCATCACTTACCTCATGGAGTTCAAGCGCCTCAACGGGCCCTTCCTCATCATTGTACCTCTCTCGTAAGTCTCGTCTTGGCTTCTAATAACTAAAAACAACAACAATAAATGCACATACAGAGGGCAGAAAAACTAAAGCTGTGTCTTGTGTTTGCAGAACTTTATCAAACTGGGTGTACGAGTTTGATAAGTGGGCGCCGTCTGTCGTGAAGGTCTCCTACAAGGTCTGTGGCACCTTCTTTGTTTTGATGTTGTGTCAGTATTATCGTCGTGACAAAATTGGTTTACACCACGGCCAATTTTTAGTTCTGTTGACAATAAATGGGTTCTGTTCTCTTTCAGGGGTCTCCTGCTGCTCGTCGATCATTCGTTCCAATTTTGCGTAGCGGCAAGTTCAACGTGCTGCTCACCACGTACGAGTACATCATCAAAGATAAGCAAGTGCTAGCAAAGGTAAGGGAATTCTCAATCCAGACGTATCTCAGTCATGTTCTTGGCAGTCATAAACTCGCTCTAAACGTCCCGTACCTTCCTCCCAAAGCTCCGTTGGAAGTACATGATCGTGGACGAAGGCCATCGTATGAAGAACCACCACTGTAAGCTCACTCAGGTCCTGAACACACACTACTTGGCCCCGCGGCGTTTGCTGCTCACGGGAACTCCGCTGCAGAACAAGCTGCCCGAGCTCTGGGCCCTGCTCAACTTCCTGCTGCCCACCATCTTCAAGAGCTGCAGCACCTTCGAGCAGTGGTTCAACGCCCCGTTCGCCATGACTGGAGAGAAGGTGAGCGGTTGAGTGGGTCAAAAAATAAGCGCCTTAACATACCAGGTAGCATTCTCCAACAAACTTTCTTCCTTTTCCTTTTACCTCAAGGTTGACCTGAATGAAGAGGAGACCATCCTGATCATTCGACGTTTACACAAGGTGCTGCGACCTTTCTTGCTGCGCCGACTCAAGAAAGAAGTGGAGGCCCAGCTGCCGGAGAAGGTCGGCTGCTTTCTAAATGAGTTAACGTGCTTGTCTTGAATGTTAAAACTCTAAATCAGTTCATCAAAACCTTGTTTAGTTTTATTTGCCACATGGTTGTTGAATTTTTAAAAAGTGGAAATGTGTGTTTTTGGGGGGTTTCTCCACACAATTGAATTCCAAATGTTTAAGTTCAAATTTCACGTGGAGTGACAGAAGCTGAGCATTATGGGTTTATCCGAAATCGCAACAGTTTCAGCAGTTTACGCATTACTTTTAACTACAGTCGTGACTCGATAAGCTGACCCTTAACAATCCTAAACCTGCTATCTGACAGGTTTTTAGGAAACAAGAACGGAACCCATAAAAAACAGCCTTAACATTCATAACATTGTCTTTATTTTTTGTAAATTAATTCAGTATTTTTGTTACTTTTGGCTATTTTAGCTCAATTTTATCACTTTTAGCTATTTAAAGAAATCCTTTTTATAACCATTAGTTTGCTATTTTAACAGTATTTATCACATTTAGTAATTTATTTCAGCTGTATTGTCATTACCTTTACCTATATATTCCAGCTAATCCACACATCAGCTGCCCATTTTTACAAACAATTTGTCAGCACTGCTAACGTTTCCCTTATTTCTGTTTCTTTAGGTGGAGTACGTGATCAAATGCGACATGTCGGCCCTCCAGAGGGTTCTGTACAGACACATGCAGGCCAAGGGAGTCCTACTCACAGATGGGTCCGAAAAAGACAAGAAGGTACGAAGATGAAGCCTTTAGCTGACGGAAACAGCTTTTATTTGGTGGACATTATCATTCTAATGTGTGTTTTTTTTCTCCAGGGTAAAGGTGGCACGAAGACCCTGATGAACACTATCATGCAGCTGAGGAAGATTTGCAACCATCCCTACATGTTCCAGCACATCGAGGTACCAGCTCGTACTCTTTAGTCCTAATGGCACTCAATGTTTTTAACCCAAGTAGATAAAATAAAGCAGGGAGCAAAAACTGATTCCTTGTTCTATTTACAGGAGTCTTTCTCTGAGCATCTCGGCCATTCTGGTGGAATCGTGACTGGGTACGTAAACCTCACATCTTCAGTCATTTATACACGTGTGCATTGTGTGGATACATGCTTCATACTGGATCATTCCTCCTCATATTATCCCTTTTTTTTCCCCACCCTGTGCAGCCCTGACCTGTACCGCTCCTCTGGAAAGTTTGAGCTGCTGGATCGTATCCTGCCCAAGCTGAGGGCCACCAACCACAAAGTGCTGCTCTTCTGTCAGATGACCTCACTCATGACCATCATGGAGGACTACTTCGCCTACCGCAACTTCAAGTACCTGCGTCTGGACGGTAAGACACATCTGAACCTCTGTTGGCGCCGTCATACAAACCTGTCACAGCAGACTTGTAGATTAATAGATAACGGCCGTTTTCCAACAATAGTTTTGCATCTTAAAGCTTTCGGAAACTTGCTGCACAGTTTTGACGCAATGCATAGAAAAACTGAAGTGTCTGTGAAGAGTCTCAGTCATCAGTTATTTTCATAGTTCAGCACCTGGACTTGCTTTAGTTCCTTGAAGACGTTCCACCTCTCATCCAAGAGGCTTCCAGATACTTATTAAGGAGCCATTAATGCTGACACTCTACTAAACTACAAGAAAAACTTAAGTCGTCCCTCAGTCATTTGGACCAACTGGGATCTGCTATTAACACCCAAATAATTTCTTCTCACAGGAACCACCAAAGCAGAGGATCGTGGGATGCTGCTGAAGACATTCAATGATCCGGCCTCTGAGTACTTTGTGTTCCTGCTCAGTACCAGGGCAGGAGGCCTGGGCCTGAACCTGCAGTCTGCCGACACTGTCATCATTTTTGACAGTGACTGGAATCCTCATCAGGTACCGTGTGAAGAATTTCAGGAGATAAAGACTACCATCAATATGTTCCTCCTGCATACGTTTTCCATAGTCGACAAAAACTTTTCTGTCCGCCTGAACTAATCGTCTGTGAACGCTCGTGCAGGACTTGCAGGCCCAGGACCGAGCCCACCGTATCGGTCAGCAAAACGAGGTGCGCGTGCTCCGCCTGTGCACCGTCAACAGCGTGGAGGAAAAGATCCTGGCAGCGGCCAAGTACAAGCTGAACGTGGACCAGAAGGTCATCCAGGCCGGCATGTTCGACCAGAAGTCCTCAGGCTTTGAGCGCCGGGCCTTCTTACAGGCCATTCTGGAGCACGAGGAGCAGGACGAGGTCGGGGCTCGAGGAGGCTGCCGCACTAGGGGGGCGTGGGTGGGTGTGATCTGAACCTGTTGCCACATCGCCCACCCACCCACATCCGCCTGTGCGCTGCCCCACCTCTTCATTCTCTCCCTTTTTTTTCTCCCCCCTCTGTCTCCTTCCCTTATTTCCCTCTTTTCTCAGGATTTGTGAGCTTTCATCAATCCAGACTTCTACCTTTTCTCCTTTATGTATTTCTGCTTCTGCACAAACCTTCGATGGTTAATATGATACTTTATCTTTCACACTCACATGAAAGCTTTTCCCTTTTTATGCCTTTATTCCTGCTTTTATTTGTTTCCCCTTCCTCTCTCTGCTTTTAACTTTTTTCCTGCAAAATCTATTCTTTGCTGCTTCTTTTATTTTTTTTTTAACCTTTTAAATATTACAGATGCTACTTACGTTCACGATGCTTTATAGAACCGTTATACGCACTGAGTTGCTTTCCCTCCCTTTCTATAATTGAGTGTCATTAGTTCGGAGACTTGGCTCTGAGGTGCCACATAGATCTGCAGTCAGCCTCTTCTCATTCAGCTTGTCTCGTTTGTGTGCAGGAGGAGGACGAAGTGCCCGACGACGAGACTGTCAATCAGATGATTGCCAGAAGTGAAGAGGAGTTTGAGCAGTTCATGGTTAGTCCTCAGCAGTCAGGGCAAGAAGATGAATCATTTCCGGATATCTTCTTCTGATAGATCTCTAAATAAATTCTGCATCTGTGAACTGAAGATTTCTCCGCTTTGTTCTTGGGCGACTCCACTAACTCGCTGCTTTCTTGTTTTTATTCCAGCGCATGGATCTGGACAGACGCCGCGAGGAGGCCCGCAACCCCAAGAGGAAACCCCGCCTGATGGAGGAGGACGACATGCCGGCCTGGATTTTGAAAGACGACGCCGAGGTCGAGAGGCTAACCTGCGAGGAGGAGGAGGAGAAGATGTTTGGCAGAGGATCCCGCCAGCGCAAGGAGGTGGACTACAGCGACTCCCTCACGGAGAAGCAGTGGCTCAAGGTGGGATGATTTACAGCGACCGAAGCTTTATCAAACTCCACAGAGTCGATAGAGTTTCTGACCGTGTCCGTTGTCGCCACAGGCCATAGAGGAAGGCAACCTGGAGGACATCGAAGAGGAGGTGCGCCACAAAAAGACGACCAGGAAGCGCAAGAGAGACCGCGACCACGACGGCGGGCCGGCCACGCCCAGCTCCAGCAGCGGCCGCGGGCGGGACAAGGACGAGGAGGTGAAGAAAGCCAAGAAGCGCGGTCGCCCTCCCGCAGAGAAGCTGTCGCCCAACCCTCCGTCTCTCACCAAGAAGATGAAGAAGATCGTCGATGCCGTCATCAAATACAAGGACGGGTGAGATGACTAGCAGCATAGCGTCAGTAGATTAGCTAAAAAGGTGATCCAATACGTGACGGCTTCCTTGTCTCTGCAGCAACGGCCGACAGCTGAGCGAGGTCTTCATCCAGCTGCCCTCTCGCAAGGAGCTGCCAGAGTACTACGAGCTCATCCGCAAACCCGTGGACTTCAGGAAGATCAAGGTAAAGAGAAGTCAGCTCATCGTTTTCTGCGTGGATTTTTGTTCCTATTTCATGTCTGACTGCCTCCTTTTTGTCCGCCCATCAGGAGAGGATCCGCAGCCACAAGTACCGCAGCCTCAACGACCTGGAGAAGGACGTGATGCTGCTGTGCCAGAACGCTCAGACCTTCAACCTGGAGGGATCTCTGGTGAGTGACAGCTGAAGCTCACCAGTGTTTAGTCGCTACGGTTAACTGGAACATATCTCTAACGCTTTGCAAACCTTTCAGATCTACGAGGATTCCATCGTGCTCCAGTCCGTCTTCACCAGCGTGAGGCAGAAGATCGAGAAGGACGACGAGAGCGAGGGCGAGGACAGCGAGGAAGAGGAGGAGGAGGTAGACGAAGGCTCAGAGTCTGAATGTGAGTATCGGTAAAGCCGCTGAAGCTTTTTACGGTGTCGGTACAGGGCAGTCTAACGCGAAGCTGTTTGCCATCTTGGATTCCCACCAGCTCGCTCGGTGAAGGTGAAGATCAAGCTGAGCCGGAAAGAGAAGGGAGAGCGAGGAGGGAAAGGACAGCGGCGACGGGGCCGCGGCGTCCGAGCTAAACCCGTGGTGAGCGACGACGACAGCGAGGAGGAACAGGAAGAGGTGAGAAGGAACGGACGCGCAAGAGGCATCAGGCTAAAAGCTATAAAATGTGACAGTACGGTTTTAAAATGTCTGAAAAGGATGTTGCTGACCTGCCGTAATTTTCGGACTATTGAGCGCACCTGAATATAAGCCACGCCCACTGACTTGTCTATAAGCTGCAGGTGTCCACGATGGGATATTTACACAGAAAGATTTTTTTTTTTTAAACTTTTAATTCAATACATACCAGTAACAGACACAAATGCTTTTTTCTGAACAGTGCCTGTAACACAGCTGGTTAAGAAAATAAAAACTACAGCAGCCTACCAGGAAAAGTCATTGATCGCTATCTTCCTCCTGAAAACCACTAAAGTCGTCTTCTTCAGAATTACTTTGTCACTTCCTCAGTCTGTCTTTCGTTTTCGCTCTCAGTGTCACTTTGGTCTCACAGCAAATTCGTACAAATCCATAAATTAGCTGCATCATTGTTTAAGCTAAAATTACGGTACCGGCATTATCCTAAATGTCTCCAACACTTTTTTTTTTTAAAGTTCACACACACACACACGGACAAAATTGTTGGTCCCCTTTGGTTAATGGTAAAATGGTAAATGTACTACACTTATTTAGCGCCTTTTTCTACCTTAGCGGTACCCAAGGTGCTTTACAATGTGTTTCTCATTCACACCAATGGTGTCAGAGCTGCCATGCACGGCGCTAATCTGCCATTGGGAGCAACTTGGGGTTCAGTGTCTTGCCCAAAGACACTTCGGCACGTGAGGGGGAACCGGGGATCGAACCACCAACCTTGCCATCAGTGGACAACCCGCTCTACCACCTGAGCCACAGCTGCCCTGGTTAATGAAAGAAAAACCCACAACGGTCACAGAAATAACTTCTTTTCATATACACTAATATACTATTTGTATATTTTATACAAACAGGCCGACTGACTGATTACAAGTTTGTAGACACCTGTGATGCTAATTAGAGGACACGCCTTGATTGAACATGTCCCTGTGGTCACAGGGGTACCATCATTTTTGTCCAGGCCTGAGTGTATTTTTTGAAATAATTCTGTTGAACCACAGTTCAAAAGCAACGTCTGATTATCATTGGTTCATTTTCATAGAATT
Source organism: Stegastes partitus (assembly GCF_000690725.1). Taxonomy (NCBI): domain Eukaryota; kingdom Metazoa; phylum Chordata; class Actinopteri; family Pomacentridae; genus Stegastes; species Stegastes partitus. The sequence continues at coordinate 115,541 of NW_007578529.1, read as the reverse complement.
ATTTTTTATTATTACTTTTGTCAGATTCAAGTTATTTCTGTGACCGTTGTGGGTTTTTCTTTCATTAACCGTGAGCGTCTCTGGCGACCGCCTTGAACTTTAGTCACCTGACGAAACACGATTTTGGCCAAAATTCAAGTATTCTGCGGCTAATTAGGACAAAATGTCACACAAATGTCTGCTAGGATAAAAGGTGCTGACATTTTACATCCAAAAGGTCAAATCTGGGACAAATATGAACGTCACAAAGCTGCTAGTTGTTGTTGTTTGTCTTTGTGCTCGATTGTAATATTTGTGGTACTTTCCGGAGACATCTCCTCCCCGTTTAGCCTCGATGTCAAACAAACGTAACCCCTTGTTTCTGTTATTTGTTCCAGGAGCGTTCGGCCAGTGGCAGCGAGGAGGACTGAAGTGAACCAGTTCCGATGGGACCAACGGCCCACTGAGCCCTTGACTGGACTTTATATATTTTACTTAGATACAGCAGAGGGACAGCCAGTGGAGAGGCCTAGTTTTACCTAGATGAGCTGATTTTTAGTGAGACAATTGTACTCTCATTAAAGTATACCATTAATTAAAAACCAATTAAAAGGAAAAAAAAAAAACCCAACTAAAATATAAAAGCTATGACCCATCCACTTCCATATTTAAACCATTTCCCCCCCAGTATGAATAGTAGTGTGTCTCTTTGCCTTTTTTTCGTTCTTCTCCTGTAAGTGGAAAATTGACAGAGCCTGAATTATTATCGACTGATCGTGGGCCATAAAAACAGCTGTTTTTTTTTTTTAAAGTGGTATTAATTTTGTCGTCTTTTACTTTGAGACAAAAGCGTACATGTGAACCAGGAGTCACTGCGTTCCCTGAAGTCCCTTTTTGAATGCATGTCGTGCGTGTCTGTGGAAATGCACCTGGATGTGTCTTCACTATTATCTCTGTATTTAATTTAAGACTACAAGCGGGATCACGGTACATCCCACCCTGCAGACCCTCCCTCTCAGGTTGTGTATGTAAAGGGGAGGGAGGGATAGGACCATTTTCTCGTGTCGGTGTCACTGGATTCCAAAAAGTACAATAAAGGCATCTCATAATAAACCCCTCGTTGTCGTCGCTGTGTTTGGTTGTACTCGCTGCGTTTGTCCACTAGATGGCCTCGTGAGAACAGCTCATGTTCTCATGGCAGGCTTGTTTATATCTCACACGACTCCTTTCATCATTTATTTAACTCCTATTTCAGGTCTCACTTGCATTTTAAAAACATTTTTTAGTCCAGTGTGGGTCCCAATTTCTGGATTTTTGAAGATGTTTTCCAACTCATTTCGGCTAGTGCTGATAAGTGTATGAACTAAATCTAATTACAGAGAACCCCAAGTCTCTCAATGTGTTATATATATATATATGCTGGAGGTCAATGTCATGTCTAAGCATTTACACCAATAACTGATTCAGTCGGCCAAAGTTTCATTAAAAATGAATCGGCCTGCCTGTTAACTATAGGCTGATGTCGGTGTTTTATTTAAACGCCTTTAGCTGCTAATGTGATAATGCTGGTCCCTGTTTGAGTTTATTTCTAACTGTATTTAACTCGACTAATAACTCGTCAAAAGTGGGTGTTTTTTCCAATGTTATCTCCATGAATGGTTAATGTTTTGGTTTGGCCATTTTCCCTTTTTACCAGAAGCTAATCAGTAATTCAGCTAATTTTTTATTTGTTTAAATCTATTTGTTCACTACATTTAGCTTACTAATCAGTTTATAAGTCTATTATATTACCTCAGCTATTAGGCTCTTCATTAATTTCAGCGCTCTTGTATCATTTGTTCAGTTTTTCTTAGCTAATGTTCAACTATTAGCTAGTTTTAGCTATGCTGCTATTCAGTTTAGCTAATTATTNTTAGCTAGTTTTAGCTATGCCGCTATTCAGTTTAGCTAATTATTCAAGTCATTTATCAGCGACTCCCAGCTTTTTCATGATTTAAATCTTTAAGCACGCTCTTTTCAAACGTTTCCTGCTTCTTTTACACATTATTTGTTCTCTTGTGAATATTTCGTCTCACTCCAAGCAGTCAAGGCAAATATGGCCGCCATCCCTAAGCCTGCTTTTGCTATAGCTTTTTCTTCCCACCCAGCTAATTTTAATCCGTTTAGCTCTATTTGTCCGCTACATTTAACTTACTAATCAGTTTTAAAGTATATTACATTACTTCAGCTATTAGCTTCTTCATTAATTTCAGCTCTTTTTGCTATTTATACCATTTGTCCAGTATTTCTTAGCTAGTTTTAGCTAGGTCACTAGCCAGTTTAGCTAACGATTGCAATAATTTATCAGCCATTCCCAGCTTTTTCACAATTCAAATCTTCAAAACAACTCTTTTAAGTGTTTACTACTTCTTTGACACATTAATTGTTCTTTTATGAGTACTTCGTCTCACTCCAACCAGTGGAGGCAGATATGGCCGCCATCCATTAGCCTGAGCTAATTTTAATCCGTTTAACTCTATTTGTCCACTACATTTAACTTACTTATTGGTTTTAGGTATAGCATATTACTTCAGCCATTAAGCTGTTGATTAATTTCACTCTGTCTTTGCTACTTCAGTTTGTTTTGGCCAATGTTCTTTTAACTCTTAGCTAGTTTTAGCTTTGCCACTATTCAGTTCAGTTGCATTGGTTGGGTTTCTCTCTCCGTGAGGTGATTTCTGGCGCTAGGGTACTACAAAAATAAACCTCGATTGAATTTATTACTTTCAGAAAACTATTTCAACCACGTTGCCGCGATTCTTTCCAAATGACTTCTCTGTTGTGTTGGCCAAGTTTTTCCCATGAATACTCAATCACAACACCACGTCAAGTGTGCAGATGTTGCAACTGATCCAGTATGTGTTTGTGTGCGTCGGTTACCCTCCGGCAACTCCACAATCATCTGAGGGTACTTCTTAGGCTTTCCACACCGTCCCCACTTCTCAGAAATTCGATCCCGACACACCCACGTCCCCCTTTTTTTTCCCCTCACGTGACTTCTTGAGGATCTCGGGGCACATGCCAGAACACCTGAAAAAACATTTGGGGTTGTATCTGCTATGAATCTGCTGCGTGGGTGATTCCTCGTGCCTGAGGTTGAATTTCGAGGAACGCTCACCCCAGCTTGAGTCTCCCAGCAGACTCGTAAGCGAGTGTTTGTACAGTTGTGGGGGCAATTTTTCAGGATTCATTTGCAGTTTCTCCCATAAGCATTCTCAGTTTAGATCTGTTTGTATTAGTCACCTCAACGATTGAAAAACGTGTTTTGGGTATTCGCTCTCGTGCTGGGAAGAATCTGAACTCTCTCTGAACTAAATGATTGAAACCCAACAGCTATTATCTTTTATCGTTTCATTGGCTTCCAACACAGTCTTTTCTTCCAATTCGATGAAGCCAAATGTAACATCTCCCAAGAAATAAACCCTCTAACCATGCAGCCACAGAAAATCCAGAAATGTATCCTCGACAAATGCGTCCGAAATATTTAATGCAAACATTAAAACAGAAATCTGTCCTTCTTTGACCTGTGAGTCGACTGCCAAAGTGTCCTTGTCTGGTTTTCTCCCTTTCAGAAGCAGAAGCCAAGAACCTGCTTCACGGCATCTGGGAGAACCTGATTTAGCCTCCAGGCTCGGACAGAAAAACTGTTACAGCCAAGAACACTGTCTGTTTTGTCAGGACAAGCGATGTGAAAGGGATTGTGGGGGCATGCATACTGGAAGAACCAGAAATAGTTTACAGAAACTGAGGTGACAAGGCTGAGATTATGTGTGATGAAAGAGGGAGAAAGTGGATCGGTTGTAGTAGAAGGGTGTGTCCGACAGCGAGAGGAGCTCACCTTGTTTCTGTCAAAGGGTCCGCCGAGGACTTCTGTCCTTCCGCGGCGTGACCCATCTGTTCAACCAGCATGTCGTAAAGGGTCACAGAGAACATGGCCCGGTGCGGTGCATGTTTCGGGACGGGGACACTGGATAATCAGGAAGTTGGAGGTTAACTCGGTTTAGAAAACTTTCCTCATTCACAGCCGCTCACCCATAGGACCCAGTTTTAGCAGGAGGCCGGAAAATTCCTTGTCAGTTCTTGTTAAGCGCAGCCCAGTCCAGTACAGAGGGCTGAGAGGTGGGTGGGTTCAAGCACTGGACAGAAACTGTGTCCCGTTGAGGACATGCCGAATAAGCTACGAAATATTCTGATGTGCAGGAGTTTAAATGGAGCTGTTGTTTGCTTCATACTTCATCAAATATATACATCAAATGAGATTTTTTATTTATGTCAGTTGGTGATTTTGTGCTTTATAGATAAAAATCTGAGTTCTAAGATCTTTGGTGTATTTTGTGAATCTTTGAATGGGTCCAAACCCCTTTGAAGTACAGCTGGGATCAATCTTATTCTGTCATATACACTGATCTACAATAACATTAAACCCACCTGCCTAATATTGTCTAGTTTCCCTTCGTGCCTCCAAAACAGTTCTGACCTCAAGACCTGGACTCCACTTACCTTTGGGGGGTCCAGGTACTAAGAGGTTAGCCGCCAATCCTTTACGTCCTGGAAGCTTTGGGGTGAAGCTTCCATGGATTTAACTGTTTCCGGCACATCACACAGATGCTCAATAAGGACTGAGATCTGGGAAATTTGGAGGCCAATTCAACACCTCTTGGTCATGTTCCTCAAACCATTCCTGAAGAATGTTTGCAGTGCTGGAGGCTTTATCCTGCTGAAAGAGACCATGAGAGAATACGAGTGCCACAAATGGAGTCCATGTGGTCTGCCATATTGTCCATAATTTATGCCTTCACAGTTTGGTTCGGGTCAGTTTTGACCTGGACCACACTGTGAAGAATTTCTGTCAAGAATCCCCTCATCGTAAGCGCCTATACCAAATTTTAACCATTTATAATGTCTAAATAGCCGATGTCACATTAACAAATAGAAAGAAAAAATACAGTTTCAAGATTCCCTAAAACCACCATGTTCCTTGTCTTGACCCACACTGGGAGATCTAAAGTCCATCTCAATGGATATATGGGTCACATTTGACCCAAAACAGTCTCAGTGTTCAAAAGTTTAGCACATGTACAAAGTATAACATTTTAAAATATTCTAATTTTTGTTTATTCTGGGTCACTTTAGGAAAAGTCGTCAAATTTCAGGCTAAAAGAACAACGTCGAGGGTTTTTTCTTTACTGCTGTCAAATGTCAAAACGGGTCAAATTGGTCCTGAAACGGGGTTAAGTATGTGGCATGTTTCAAAATAACATCCACACAAACGCAGGAACCGAGGTTTCCCAACAGAACATCACGCTGCGCCGCCTCTGTTGGCTCCAGTCCCTTCCCCTGGCAAAGGTCGAACTCCACACTATAGAAAAACAAACATGGCTCATCAGGTCAGGACACCTTCTTCCATTGATCTGGGTCCAGTTCTGACACTCACATGCTCTTCAGGTGTTGCAGGCCGTGGACAGGGGTCAGCGTGGCCACTCTGAGCTGTGATGCTTTGTGTCTTCTTGCTCCTGTCTATCGTAGCACCATTCAGGGTTTTCATCAGCTGCAGTGGTTCTGCTGTGGAACTGGACCACACAGAGCAGCCTCCACTCCCCACATACATCTATCAGCCTTTGGGGCCCGTAACGCTGTCACAGGTTGTCCTGCCTTGAACCGTTTCTGGTAGATGCTAACCGCTGCATCCTGGAAACACCCTGAAAGACCTGTTGTTTTGGAGATCCATCTCCTTTTGCTGGTCCTGCTTCCAACACGGCACAACATCAGTGCTGTTAGCTTCACCCGTCAGTGGTGCTGATGTTGGTGGTTGGTTCCACTGGTGCAGTAATCCATCTTCAAACTACAATCATGAACACCTACCATCTCTTCCCCTATCCTGAACCCATCATTTGAACAACGTAGGTTAGCAAAAAGTAAGTGGACCTCCAGGCTAATGGCATCAGGAGTTAACCAACCTGGAGTCCAACCCAATCAGTGGTGAGGGTTTAGAGCTCATTTGGTTTATAAAACATTTTGATCTTAATCTGGTGAAAGTCATCTGTGAAGCTGAACACAAACTATGAGTAAATGAAGATGATTTACAGCCACAGCTGGGATTCCAGCAGCACGACGCTAAATCACACGGCGAGGTAGAAAAAGAAGAGGAGCAACAGCTGAGGGTTCAGAGGAGTCACTGGATCTGGTTTTTGTTTTGGAGTCTAGCAAATCACAGGTTGGATGGAGGACGGTGGGGTTTGTAGGGAGTAGAAAGGGAAGTGACTGACTCTGTAGGAGGCCGTGTGATTTGGAGGCTCATCGAGGTAGAAACGAGTTAATCAAGGTGTCCTCAGGATAACGTTCAGCCTCTAACCTGACAGACTCTCACACGGAACACGATGGAGCTGAAGCAACCCTCTGAGCTTATCTGTGGCTCCGTTTGAGGTGACTGGTGCCAAACGAGGATCGAATGTTTGACGTGTGCGTTCGATGTAGATGATAATTATTTGAGCGTCTGCCAGTCGTTCTGACTCACGTGACCATCAGGTTGCGGATGTCTTTATTCATATTTTTTGCAGCCTCAGCACATCTCTGTTTGAGCAGACACCATGCTGCCTGTGTGTATTTAATCTCTGGCAACAAACCTCTGATTCCATGTGTCGCTCCGCTGAGGCCGATCCTCGGCTCTGAGCTGCAGGAGGAGGTTAACACAGTCCTGTAATTACCGACCGGGATAGCAACAGGTCCCAGCGTTTTGTTTTCAGAACGCCTCGCCACACACAAACCCGTGAGGCTCGCAGGTTTCTTTGAAATTCCAATTGTTTGTGCCGATTTCTCGGTGTTGCCGTGACGCTGAAGGTCAAACGTGATGAAATGGAATCGGTCAAAGAGTGCTCGGGGGAGGTGGGGGTGATAGGAACAGGGTCGGGGTATTTACTCATTTACTGTATTCCTCCTGATGGTGCTTCTTGTTTTTTCCAAACCTGCGTCAAACTTCCTGCGTCGCCTCGAAAGCAACATCTGGAATATTTAAATGTTTTCAATTACAAACCGTCTGCCAGGTTCAGTCCCAGCGCTGCTCTTCCTATTTAGTTCAAGGCTGTTGTTCGTTATCTTTCGCCGGGTTTATCTCTGCACCTCCTCTGATGTAAATCTCATTTTAACGTATGGATCCACGGGAGCTGGAGACTTTGAACTCATAACATCAACATGCAGCTTTTATGAGGGTCACAGACCTCAGCTCTGGAAGGGGTTATATGTAGGGAAAAAAATAATGACTTTACAGCCAGGATTTGATCAGAAAGAGGTGTTTTTTTTAAAAAAGTATTGTGGACCTACAATGACTATAATTAACATTACAGATACTAGAATGGTTTAATATTTTGGTAAAAACTGGGACAGCTCATAGAAAAGTTACAATATTTTGAGAATTATTATTATTTTTTTATTCGTAGAGGATAAGTCTTAATATTTCAGGGAAAAAAATTAATGTTATTTATTGATAACACTGCATCGTTCATTTAGAGCTAATATTTTGAGGTGAAAAGTCATATTTAGAGAAAAAGTTTAGAAAACACTCATTCAGGTTTTAGAGAAAAGTTGTAATATCTTGAAAAAAGTGAAATATTTTAAAAATGTGAAAAAAAAATCTGCAGTAAAAGTTGGAATTCTGCAGTTTCAATTTTTATTTCTATTCTTATTATTGTTTATTGCCTATTTTTATTGTCAAATTGATTTTTTTAAAGCTTTTATTTATTCCCTTATTTATGTATTTACTTTATTTCTTTACCATCACTACTATTAATATTATTTTTAGCCTTGTGTTTGCTGTTTTACCCTTTATTTTATTTTATTCACTGGTTCTGGCCCTTATTGGGATTTGAAATTTTATTATTTTAACTGGTGTTGTTGCATTAATTTATTTTGAAAATCAACTTTATTTCTCCACATTTGTCTCTCTGGTCTTTCTCCTTCTGTTTGGAGCGACTCTGCCTGAGGATCCTTCTTTTATTTTTTGTTCTGTAAACTCTGTTTTTAAAAGGTGTTCCATAAATACAGTTAATATTATTATTATTATTATTATAGTCGTAGTTTGAGAAACAAAGCTGTCCAGATTATTTTACAAAGTCATAGCATTTTAAGGAAAAAAAGGTACGATTCCTAGAAATAAGTTGTAAAATCCTGAGAAAGAATTTTTTTTTTTTTTAATTAATCATGTTTTGATGGAAGAAAATTATATTTGTAGAAAAGTAATAGCACAATATTTTGAGAAATAGATATCTAAATCAGAACATTTTGAAAACCTGAGGGGAAAAAATAAGAACAAAAGTGGTGTGACTTCCAGAGAAATGCTGCAACAGTGTTTTTGAGGGAAAAAAATTACAATTCCTAGAAAAAAGCTGCAATATTTTAGGAATGAAATTGATAAAATTTGTTTTGTTATTTTAAGAAATCATCTTTAAGTACTGATATAATATTGTGAGAAATAAATATCATGGTTTTACAATATTTTAAGGAAAAAAATCATAAATTTGAGGGAAAAAAGAGACAAAAGTGATTTGATTTTGAACTTTAACTTAAAGTATAACAAGAAACTCACATATGTCTGTTGGTGGTGCACAGCTCTAGTTTGTCATTTTATTCTCATAAAAAATAATCAAACATCTTCTCCCCTCCCTCAGAGGCTCCAACACTCCATTAAAGACCCCCTGAGGCGCTTCCACCCAGGACCCCCAGACCTTCCTGCTACGCCCCTGATCCACATGCAGCCACCGTGATCAGGTGAAACTAATGCATCCAAAATACTGTACGCCGTCTGAAAGGGTTAAACTCATCGTAAATCCATCTCCTCTGGAGCTCCGCCTCACAATTGTTGAGGGCTGTGTGCCTCAGAAATCACACCACTTCCAGGGCCCGCCTCCCCCTCCCGGGGCCCCCTCTGGGCTCCACCCACCCTGGACCACATTGAAATGAGTCTGATGTTGTTGTCAAACAGTTACAGTGAGGAAGGAGCAGGAGCATCAGATCATCCAGCAGCAGGAGCATCTCTCAGCCAGCAGAGGAGGCAGCGACTACCACTTCTACCACTACTGCTACTGGTGCTACAGGGAGAGAGTGAGCAGCAGTCCCTTCACTCACACTTTTAGACTTTTAGGTGCATCTTCCAGAAAAACCATGAGACTGCCGTGTTGCACCTCACTGCTGCTTCTCTTCTGCTCCCTTGTTCAGACAAGTAAGTCCAAAGCCGGCTGTGTTTCAACTTTTTATCACTACATTATTTTGATTTGGAAAAAAAAAACACTTCAACTTCCTGGAAATGTGGTTTCAAATTATTATTAATTAGGTTTCATGTAGAGGAGGGGGGTAATTGAGTGTGTTTGGGTTTAAATTGCCCACTCCTCTGACAGCACCGGATGCAAGGTGATGGGGGGAGGGAGCACTTCTCCCAGAATGTAGGTCAAAGCTCTCCCACTCTCCCCTTTTTTTTCTTTCACTGGGAAATTTCTAGGAAAAAGAAAAAAAAAGAAAAACTCCACAGCGACTCATTTTCTGCCCCCAAAGCCTCCCCGTTATCAGCTCGAACCATTCTATTCCTCCTCATCATATTTAAATCTCTGCAGCTTGTAATCTAATCAGTTTTTTTTTCCTTTTGCCGGCTTTTGAATGAAGCTGCATGTTTGTGCCTTTTCATTTACTGGCGCTCAGCCTCCTGCAGCCAATGAGCTTCCAGCGTGTGTGAATGCAAAAGATGTCAAGCGGGGTTTCTGAAAAGCCGGTTTTGGAAGCTGCTGCCATTCACAGTGAGGGGAAAAATGGGCGCCACTCGCATTTTATATCAGTTGGAAATGAATCGGGGCTCCTGCCGGCGTTCACAGGTGCATTTATTCCTCCCACATGATGCAACAGCCAGAGAGTTTGCAGGATGTTGTGCAAATCCTCCAATACAAACACAGACATTGTCTAGAGGCTGCATTCCTTTAATTTGGGTTTGTACAGTCACTGTCCGACCTGTTCCCGGTGTGCCGGTTCTGGGAAATGGTGTTTGAATGGTGGTGGAACGTGTTGGAACTGGTTGTCACCCATCCACCTTTCCACACCAGTCACACAGATATGCGTCCTATTCAGAAGACTCTTCATGTTGGGAAACCCAGATTTGGACAGAAAATCCTGATTTGTGTCGCCTTAAAAATCAAGTTCTAATCTTGTTTACATGTCAATAAGCTGTTTTCTATGTTTTGGAAGACACAGCATTAGGGAAATAACCCCACGGACGGGGCAGTTTCACCTCGATATGTCAGCGTAAGAACATGGATCCAGCCTCTCAAGGTTTCAAACCCGAGGAACCAATCTTGCAGGACGAGGCTTTCTGTCATTATTCGTCTTCGGAATCAGTTTCTGGGTCAAAAAAAATGTCGCTTAAACTCCTCACAGTAGGTGAGCTGGTGTGCCGATGTGCAGCGAGGGTGGAAACTTCATGCACCTGCTCATTCTCGAGGAAAGCAACGATGAGCCAATTTAATATTTAAATTAAACCACTTGTAGATATCTAACGTTGATACACAGAGATGAGAGATTTTAGGGGTTTAATCAACAAAAGCAGATTTTTTTTAAAATAATGTGTTAATTAATTCTCATTCAAGACCAGCAAGATGCACCTGAGAGTAAAATATAGGTTGTGATCAATCAGTTAAACACGTCCAAGAAGTGGCAACAAAGACGAGCACCGACTCGGTCAACAACGCCGCCGATCGGTCCAGTCTGTCAAGGTCTGAACTTTAAGCCCATTAAGTAAATAACCAGCATGAACCTGTATGTGGGTAACACGTCAACCGCTTCAGGGAAACATTGCCGAGCTAGAAAGTCTGAAAAATTCCACCATGCATGCAGCACATTATGGGAGAAGATGTCTTTTTTTTGCCGCCCTCTACAAGGAAATCCTTGTTCGGATGGAGTTTGTCAATAATTTTTACAGCCGGGGCAATAAGGCACTCCTTTCCCATGTAGTCATAAAAACATTAACAGCCCTCCCTAACATTTGCAGTTATGGAGTCATATAAAATACTACAACGGCAATAAAAGAATTTCCTCAACCTGCAAAAGCTCAAAGAAGTAATTGGACAACAGCATTAAGCATTAAGCAGCAGATGGTCGACTTTGTGGTTTTCTCGGCTGTGAGGTGCTTTTTCAGGGATTCATAATTTATGACATGTCTGTTCTGCACAAGTTCTTATAGGAACATAAATATTTAATTTGATGGTTAAAACGCTTTCTTTTACTGTATGGGGCTATGAGGATGGTAATTGCGGAGCTGCTGGTGGTACTCCTGTTAAATACCTCCCCCTGGCCTCCTGTCACAAACAGGTGGCCATCTGGGGGTTTTGCGCCCCCAGGACCGGAGGGAGCAACGGCCTCCAGTACATTTTCATGAAGTGGCGTTTCTTTGATGTACAGTCTAATTGGTTCTTCCAGTTCAGCGGCTTCATTGGATCCATTAAAGATGGGGGTTGGGGGGGGTTGTGTGTCTGTTGCTGGCCGGGAATCATAAATGCTGGAAAATAGAATTTGCTATCGCGTTTACGAAGCTGCCGTATCAGCGGCTCCCTGATAACGGCTGATAAAAGCAGGCAGGGCCACTTACATGGTTACTGTACGTATCTGTGTTTGACTTGTAGTTCAACCATTTATCTGCCCTATTTAAACAAGCAGAAACATGCACATGTGTGTTTGTTCGCTCACGTGTGCGTCATTCAAGGGTATATACCTCCTGGACTTACACTGGAAGCCATCAGGATGTGTGTTGCTTGTTTTTTACATTCATGCTCCCCAGAGGATGACATGAATCTCTACAGTTGTCTTTATTTCTGCGTGAATGTGATCTAAAACATCATCAGATTTTCGTTTAAGTCCTAAAAGTAGATAAAGAGACAACAATCAGCTCTTTGCTTCCGTTTCTGCTGCTGCTACGTCTTTCTGGTAACTCTTGATCAGTTTTGAACATCAGAAATGCAGATATTCAGTCTGTCCTCCTTCCAGAACGGATTCAGCTCTGGGATGTCGGTGGGTTTCCTCAGATGAACTTTTCTCTTTAGGTTTTGTTGGCACGAGGTCAGGACTTTGACTCGGTCATTCATTGGGACACTTGTGTGCTTTAGCTGGTTGTCTCATCACACGACCTACTTTCTCTTGAGATTCACGATAAGATTAATTTTTCTTTTAGAAATCCATTATTCAGTTGATGACGGGGAACCATTCTGCCCCAGAATGAAGCAAAACAGATACAAGCAATGATGCTTCCACCTCCGTGCTTCACAGATAGGATAAAGGTTCCTCTTCTGGAATATTTGTCCGAAATGTTTTGTCCAAATCATCTTTAGCAAACTACAAACAGTTGGGCAGCAATGTTCTTGTTGAGGAGAAGCAACGTTTTCTATTTAGCCCTGCCAGGGACAACAGAGTTCTCCTAATGGTGGACTCATGAACATGAACATCAGATGAAGTTACCTTGAGTCCTTGCCGACTATCACACTCCTAACTCTTGGAGTGATGGTTGTTAGCTGAAGAGGTAATAATGGTCCTGACTTTTCACATAGTCTGTCTGATGCCTGTTCTTTAAGTAGGACTACTCGACCACTGATCATCTGAAAACATCTGACTCTAATTTCACCTTCAGTTCAGCTGTTTGAGGGTCACATAACACTCACAGATGTGTCATGTTGGGTCATTTTCTTTAGGAAGTAAATGACAAAGTTTGATATGTTTGACTCGTTTGTTTAATTTGGTGACTTTTGTGAACCACTTTACTAGCTGGATTCTTGGTTGCTTGAGGATGAACCCTGAACATGTTGTTGATCCTGATTTCTTTCGGAGTGCCAACTACTGAAAATACCCAATGCCATTATTAAGATTATTACGATTCTTAAGAAATACCCAACACCATCAGCAAATGTCACCATGTGAACAGTCTAAACCTTGCTGGTAAAGATAGTGAGCAACATGCCGTCACTGAGCTGCTATCACTGGCCTTGTCTGATAGCTTATTTGCAGCGTTTCGGTGGAGTCCTTGGTAGATGATAACTAAAACAATCTCCCATTTAGCTGAACTGCATATTTCTGTCTGTCTGTATTAGACGCATTCACAACATGTGGATCCAACCAGTTCCAGTGCGGGAACGGCAAATGCATCACAATGAGATGGGTGTGCGATGGAACGGATGACTGTGGAGACGGCACGGACGAACTTCCTGGTACCTGCTGTGAGTATCGTGTGACTGGACTTGTTATGAATATAGTTTAAACTGTCATCCCTCAATCCGAGACTCAAGCTCCCGTTTCCTGTGCGTCTCCACTTGCAGCGGCTAAAACGTGTAAACCGGCCGAGTTCAGCTGCGCAGACCGTCTGAACCAGTGCATTCCCAACACCTGGCGCTGTGACGGGAAAGCTGACTGTGAGAATGGAGTCGATGAAGAGAGATGTGGTAAGTCACAGATTAGTCTGACTCACTAGATGTGGCCTGACATTTTCAACATCCACAAAACATGAAGCTCTGGGCAGCAGCCGACCAGCTGAAAAAGATTGATGAAGGTTTAGTTCATGCAGTAATACAGACCTTTTAGTGAATTATCAGTTTTTGCCTCCATACATGCAAATTCTTCTCCAAAACACTTTCCTCGTCAGTCTTTTGAGAGAACACTGTTGCTGAGTAAGAGCCATGTAACTTTATTGCACATGTACAATGACAATAAAGCTTTTCTGTTCTATTCGGTGTCTTTACCACCTGCAGTAGAATGATACTGAGGTGCAGACAGACCATTCTCCTCAGCACCATATCAGCTCTAGAGAATGCTCTGACAATGTGAGACAGATCAGAGGAATCAGTCTTACCATTTCCTCAATCATCCTTCCTCCCTGCCTAGTTTTTCCTTCCTTTAACAGAACCTATCCCGTCTCCCCTCTCTTAGCACCCAGGCAGTGCACAAACACCGAGTTCCGCTGCTCCAACGGCCAATGCGTGTCGTCGGCCTTCATGTGCGACGACGAGGCCGACTGCGACGACGGCAGCGACGAGGTCTCCTGCCCGGCCACCACCTGCAGCAGCGCATCGTTTCAGTGCAACAACACCGTCTGCGTTCCCCGCCTGTGGGCCTGCGACGGCGACGCCGACTGCCTCGACGGCTCGGACGAATGGCCCCAGAACTGTGGCGTAAAGACTCCCGCCCCTCCTGCCGTGCACAAGTGCTCGTCCCTGGAGTTCCGCTGTGGCAGCGGAGAGTGCATCCACGGCAGCTGGAAGTGTGACGGAGGAGCCGACTGTCACGATCGATCCGACGAAGCCAACTGTGGTATGATTACAAAATTCCTCCCCCGTCTGCTTTTCCTGTGGATTAAGTGCCCGCATTAGCTTCGAGTCATCACCTCTTATTTCATCCCTTTAGCTCGATCCACCTGCCGTCCTGACGAGTTTGAATGCGGTGATGGGACTTGCATCCACGGCAGCCGCCAGTGCAACCATCAGTACGACTGCAGGGACATGAGCGATGAAACCGGATGTGTCAACGGTATGAATCTCCTCCTGCAGCCGTCCTACCTGATTCTGAACTGCAGAATCTCTAACCTATGTCTGTTTTATCTCCACGTTTCAAACACAGCAACCCGCTGCGAGGGCCCAACCAGGTTTAAGTGCCGCAGCGGGGAGTGCATCAGCATGGAGAAGGTGTGCGACAAGAGGCGCGATTGCAGGGATTGGTCAGATGAGCCTCTTAGGGAATGTGGTGAGTGCAGAGGCCCCTCATTCAGAACTGTCTGCTGAATTGATGCTTTGATGTGTATAATGAGGGCGTCTGCAGTTTCAGAGCTCTCGTCCTTTTCTTCTTCCCACCGCAGGTTCCAATGAGTGTCTGTACAACAACGGCGGCTGCTCCCACGTTTGCAAAGACCTAAAGATCGGCTACGAGTGCTTGTGTCCGTCCGGTTATCGGCTGACTGACACCAAGCGCTGTCAAGGTGAGTCGCAAAGCATCCACGTGCTGCTTTCTGCTCATTATCAGATTCCAACATGAACTTCACTCAGGTTAACGAATGATGCCAGTAAACTATGATGCAAGCCCGTCCCTGTCACCTACTGTGCTTTTAGATAAAGAGGGATTTTCCTAACTCTCTCCACTCAGTTTGATTTTTAACTCGTCCGTTTCTTTGACTCAGACATCGACGAGTGCGCCAACCCGGACACCTGCAGTCAAATCTGCATCAACCAGATGGGCAGCTACAAGTGTGAGTGTGAGGAGGGTTACCAGGTTGACCCAACGACCAAAGCCTGCAAGGCCATTGGTAAGTACGAGCTCTTTTTTTTTCATTATTGTGTAACAGTTAGATGTTGAAAGATGATGAGTAAACTTAGAAAATGTTATTCGTCCTGTTACATTAGTAGAAATAACCAAATAAATCATTTAACTCCCTTTAATGTTCTTGGATTTACACTTTCTGTTAAAGAAATATAATCTTTAGTGCAGCTAATGTGCATTGTAGTTTAATTTTACAAAAGGATCAGTTGCTATTCCAGGGGTTTTCCTGCCTCGAAAAACTTTGCACAATAATAAGCATGATTGGTCTGCATAAAGTAAAGAATCTGTGTGACTCTATTTGACAGAAATCTATTAAATTTTTTGTTTTTTTTCCCCTCCTGGAACATTTAACAAACAAATCCTTAAGTAAATGAAACACAAATGAACTAAACAGGTTAAAATATATAGAGAAAAAAATTGAGTGGAACTTTAAATGTTCACCGATTAAGAAAAAAAAATCCACATTCAGTTTGTGTTTCACTCAAATGGCATCGAGGCAGCCTCGTCTGCACTGATTTCCTCAGGATGTTACGTTTAGTTCACGTTATTTCAACACCTGCTGCTGTCACACTTTGTGTTGTGTTCATCCCACGTTATCCAAAACAGAGGGTCCAGTTAGTGCTAGATGTTTCTCTTTCATTGATCCATTTGTGGTGATAACACACAACCAGATTGTTATACCTGAAACCTCTCTGAAGCCCAGACCAGTGCCAGGGTTCATAAGCTAGCATTTAGAAAAATGTGTTTTATTTCAGTTTGACTCAAGACAATCAGCAATTTTAATAATATTCTCGTAGTTTAATTGTAGCAACTGGACTTGATTGAGTTCCTTGAAGACGTTCCACCTCTCATCCAAGAGGCTTCATCAGTTCGAGTCTAATAATATAAGTGATTTTTTATTTTTTATTCTGTAGGTACCATAGCCTACCTGTTCTTCACCAACCGCCATGAAGTCAGAAAGATGACTTTGGACAAAAGTGAATACACAAGAGTGATCCCCCGTCTGAAGAACGTTGTGGCTCTGGACATGAACATGGCCGCCAAAGAGATCTACTGGTCCGACATCTCCCAGAAGAAGATCTACAGGTCTGAGCAAGATCAACATCAGAATTAATAAGTGTTTCCTTTTTACTTTTCTTCTGTTTGACGCCTGTTTTTACTTTCAACTCAGAACGTCGATGGACTCGGCTGAAGACTCCACTTATCACCACACGGTCATCGACAGTGACGTTGATGCTCCCGAAGGAATTGCCTTCGACTGGATCCACAGAAACCTCTACTGGACCGACAGCGTTCGCAGCACTATCTCGGTGGTAACAGCTGACGGCAGCCGCCGCAAAACTCTGTTCCGCCGAGACTTACTGAAACCCCGCGCTATTGTGGTCGATCCCCACAGCAAGTAAGCCGACAGCGCCGGTAAAAGTACATGCACACAATGAATTTGAGCATTTTCATTTACAATATTTTTACTTCCCAGTTTCATTTATTGGACCGACTGGGGGAATCCGGCTAAGATTGAGAAGGGAGGTCTAAATGGAGGCGATCGCACCGCTCTGGTCACCGACAACATCGAGTGGCCCAATGGCATCACATTAGGTAAACTCAACCTCTCTCTGGTTTCAAGTTGTTGCTTATCTTATCATTTGAGCACAAGTACCAGTGACCAGTCTGGTCTGACCTGTTGACCCCCCACCCTCCCTCCACCAAAACCCACTCGATTTCTCCCCAGACCTGTTGAACCAGCGGCTCTACTGGGTGGACTCTAAGCTACACACCCTCTCCAGTATCGACGTGCAGGGCGGTGGTCGACGCACACTCATCGTGGACGAACACAAGCTCGCTCACCCACTGGGACTCACTGTGTTCGAGGTAGACGTTTACCCAGACCTGCAACATCACATAAACTCCTCACTGCACATGTAATCAGCAGCATCACTCACTGCCTCTTAAATGTTCAAGCTGGGTTGTTTCTCTGCTTGTAGGAAAGAGTGTTCTGGACAGACGTCAGTAACAACGCCATCCTCAGTGCAAACAGGCTGACGGGTGACGACATCGCTCCACTGGCGGAGCACCTATCATCACCAGAGGACATCATTCTGTACCATAACCTCAAGCAGCCTGCTGGTAGGACAGTTACACCACTAAAACACCATTATAGTGTGGGTACATTATTTAGTTATGTCATAAGAATAGCTTATAATATCATTGCATGGTTGGCTCCACATACCAGGCCTCGAAACGGGAACTAAATAAGAGTAAAAGTGTTCAGTGGTAATTATATGAAGCATTTATGGACAATTTTTGTGTTTATTGCCTTCATTTTCAAAATATAAATGATCCATGTTGCAAGTAAACACTGATCATATCCCATTCTAAATCACTGTAACATCACAGATCACTGGCTTTAAAGGAATAGTATGACATTTTCTCACCCAGAGTTTGATGAGAACATCGATGCCACCTTTCAAGTTGAAACGTCAATATTTACAGTTACTTCCTGTCTGTTTCTAGCAAATGAATGCAGGTAGTGTTGTAGCCAAGACCATTTAAACCAAGACAATATCATAGGAGAAGAGGGAATGTGCTAAAACCATGACTTGGAGGAGCAGAGGCCAACTTAAGACCAGTGATTAGTGCGAGTCCTTCACTGCATGACACACTTAAGATAAACTATGCAAACCATTGCATTGCACCACTGACACCAGCTCCCTGAGACATACAGTATTTGCACAAGCTAACATTCACTAAACACTCTTTGGGTGAAGGGTAAAGAGATTTCCAAAGGGTTTTGGTACATAGCACTTCAGTAGAGAGCAGCTAGACTTTTCTTTTTGGTTCTTGAATGATGTTTCACCTCTCAGCTAACAGGCTTCCCAATGTTCTGACTGACTTATGGGGCGTCCAAGGGATTTATTCGTATCCCTGAATGACATGGCTCATGGCCTGTTAGTGACCCAAGACTCACATGCCTAATAATGGTGAAACTGCTTCTGGAAGGATCTCAGGATCTCGTTCTAAGTATCTGATAAGTGGTGTTGAAGACCCCCTGCTCAGTCTAGAAATTCATGTGAGTCTCGTGTCATCAACAGGCTTGTGCAGTGTGGTTTGGTGATAACAATAAATAGCTCGGATTCAGTAGCAGCCACTTAAAACAGAGGAAGCCTCTTGGAAGAAAGTTAACTTTTATTCAACCCATTCAAGA
The DNA here is from genome assembly GCF_000690725.1 of Stegastes partitus. Lineage (NCBI taxonomy): Eukaryota > Metazoa > Chordata > Actinopteri > Pomacentridae > Stegastes > Stegastes partitus. Next base: position 97,003 of record NW_007578529.1, on the reverse strand, counting down.
GTTTCCTTCTAATAAAACACTTGATCTTAAATATACCATAACCAGGATGACTAACAAACATTTCAAATTAGAAATGAGTCAAGTTCTTGGTTGCATTTGAAGAAGGACTGCATGTGCATTGCATTTATCAACAGATGCACAGAGAAGTTCTTGAATGACCTTAAAATGAAATCCAGAGATACAAAGACAGAGCTGAATAAAAATATGTTTGATTCCGAGATGAGGTCGACGCCTTCAAAATGTGGCCTCGAGACCAACCTCGAGACAAGACCAATCTTGACGACTAGAACACGACACTGGATGCTGATAGATGGATTTTGTTATCGATGGAAAGAGTCAGTTTAGCTGTTTCCCCTGCTCCCAGTTTTTGTGCCAAGCTAAGCTAACTGGCTTGTTAGCGTAACTTTATAGCATACATCTTGCATAAAGACATGTGATTGGTGGCAATCTTTTCATCCAGCTCTCTGCAAGAAATAAACAATTGTGCTTCTTCCCGTTGCAGGCAGGGACTGGTGTCAGGTGAACAATGGCGGCTGTGAGTTCTTGTGCCTGGCAGCTCCTCAGGTGGGCCGACATCCCCCCAAATATACCTGCGTCTGTCCAGACAACATGATGCTGGCCCGGAATATGAGGACATGTGTACCTGGTATGTCAGTGGTTAGAATCAGAATACATTGCAAGATCATAATAAAATCATTCCCGTCTTATCTCGAGCCATCCTCTAGCAGACTCTCAACCCTTCTCCTCTGTTTCTACACCAGCTGTTCCAACAACTGCAGCTCCTGAGCCGCCTCAAGTTCCCTCTACCCGCCCCCCTCGTCGGCCAACAGCGCCACCAAGTACCACACCAAGTACCACACCCAGGACCACACCCAGGACCACACCGAAGCCCCAGATCCGCACCACCACCCCAGTGCCTGTCATAATCACCAGGCCCGTCACTACGCCAGTGCCGCGCACCACGAAGCCTCCGGTCACAACCACAACACCTGAACCAAAGAAGCCTGAAGTCCTTCAGACCACCACAGAGGCTCCGGTCACCTCTACAGGCGAGTTGCCAAAGCGCATCATTTCTGTTGGCTGCCTTCGTGCAGATCAGCTCCATGTATCATTAACTCACATTGCCATGTTTACCTTTCCTTCAGATGTCGTACATGAATATGCAGAAGCCGTACCCAAGACTGCCTCCAACACCCCGATAGCTCTTTACATCGTCTTACCTCTGGGTAAGTTGCTGCTGCTTCTCAGAAAACACCAACAATTTGAAACGATAACAGCCAGTCATCATGTGACACCTCTCTCTGGGTCTCTCTCTATCAAACAGCGATCGTTTGTCTGGTGGCCGCTGGAAGCGTTCTGCTGTGGAGGAACTACAGGTTAAAGAACACCAACACGATTCACTTCGACAACCCCGTCTATCAGAAAACCACCGAGGACCAAGTGCACATCTGGAGGAGCCACAGCCCCGATGGTTACTCCTACCCAAAAGTAAGAGGAGCTCATTCTACAATATTGTAATTAATTTAAATCTAAAACTGCTTATATAGTAGATAAAACAAACTGTTTGGTTGTAATAAAGGCTGCAGTATGTTCTAACATCCATTTTATTTGCTCTCCTGTCAGAGGCAAGTCGTGAGCTTGGATGAAGAGGCCGACAATCCGGCCTTCACAGAAAACTGAAAAGTGTCGGCCAGAGTGGAGAGAGGAGCCTTAACAATAAGCTACCTTGAACGTCCTTCAGCATTTTTACCTCACACAGCACAAAGATACGGAAGTCAAAGCCTGTATCTGACAGCCTTCAACCACTATATCCTCACGGACGAACAAGCGCTCTGCAGTGGAAATATCAGGGTGAAGCATTATTTCCATCACGTTAACGTTTGGCTTTTCATCCCCTTCACAAAACCAAATACCAAATCCTCCGTCTGCTTTCTCTTTAACTTTACTATAAATGGAGAACTGTGTCATTCTTAATATCTTGCTTTTCATGCATAATTTTAGCTTAGCACATTCGATGCAACTTCTAAATGGTCAAGTTTTCTAACTGGTGCCAGAACATCAGAACTAAGGTCTGTAAATATCACAGTTTAGCTGTTAATGGAACATTATTATGTGTTGCACTATTTATAATTTAAAATAACTGTTTTACATTTTGGAAAATGCATAATTACTCTTTTTTAACATTAGATGAGAAGATCGATACCACTCTTATGTCTGTGCATTAAATGTAAAGCTGGAGCCAGGAGGTGCTTAGCTTAGCTTAGCTTAGCATAAAGACTGGATGCAGCAGGAAACAGCTACAGTAACTTAAGCCTCTTATTAGTATGTTGTGGCTGGTTTTCAGCCTTGGTCATGTTTGGACAGCCAAGCTACCCATTTCCCTCTGTTACCAGTCTTCTATGCTAAGCTAGGCTAACTGCCTTGAGTCTGTAGCTCCAGGTGTGAATCTTCTTATCTAGTTCGTGGTAGCAAACTAGATATTGCTTTTTCCTTCACAGGAAACAAACCCTGAGTTTTAGTCATGACAAACATTATCACTAAATCAGATTTAAACCACAAGTTCAACATTTTGGGAAATACACCTGCTAGCTTGACAGTTAGATGAGAAGATAAGCTAACACCTGCTAGCTTAGCTTACTACAAAGACTATGTAGCTAGCCAAGCTTAGTCCAATGGGAATAAAATCACCAATAGCACATCTGAAGTCAACATATTAGCTCTTGTTCGTTCATACAAAATCAAAGTGTAACACGACTAAGCAGCAACTATGTGCAGCAGCTACTTCCTGGTCCACACCGGTTGCCAGGCAACCTGTGGAGACTGCAAGTTTCTCATCCCAGTGTTAATTTTCTTTTTGTTGTGGAAATAAGATGTGTTAATTTGTAAGAAAGAAAGTGGGGGGAGTTTGTTAGCTTTGAGCAAAACCAAGTTCGGTGTTTCCATTTGTTTGCTATAAGCTAAGCTAACATGCTAATCATAGTATTTATCATACAGGCAGTGAATAAGGCCTTGTTCACACTGATTCTGATGTTTTGCAGAATGAACAGATACCTCTACGTTTAAGAGGTGTTCCTTTAAATGTTTTTTTTTCTAAATGCTTTTTAAAAAAACTCTTGTTTATCTTGGAGGACATGTTGAAATGGAAAACAACAGCCACACCTCAATATGCATGGGCTTATTGTTGGTTTGTGTAATGTGCATGTGCCTAAAACAACAACAACAACAACAACAGTTTGGTTAGCGCTAACAGCTACAAGTTTATCATTTAGCTTGGCTTTTTGCTGTGACCTCTGCACATCTGTGGACCAGAGTGTGTTTCCCAAAATGTCAAACTGTTCCTTTAAAGCTGAATATACACCAGTCAGTGTGATCCATGTGCCGGTGCGACCAGTGTGACCTCAATACGTGTCATAGCAATGCGTGTGTGTGTGTAATTTTGACAACCTACTCAGCAGTTGTGCAAAAAAAAATATCATCCATGACCTCAAAGGAAACACAGCAGACAATGTGCCTTGATTATACTGTCCTGTGTGATAGCATTCCTCATGTCACCACGTGGCCATAAAGCATCTTCAGCAGCTGCGTGTATCTTCAGAGCTTCGTCTCCTGATGCCCTTTTTCAGCTCATCTTTAGATTCCCCTTCCCCTTATGCCCCCCTTTCCAGGAGGACCAGCGCATTCCTCGAAAGGCCAAAAAAAAAAAAAAAAAAGCTTTGATGCAACCATGTGTGAGCAATAGAACCATGTCCAACGCCTGGTACCGTGACACGTGTATATTTATGTGCTCCCCTAAGACCGGCTTGCCTTATTCCAGCATTCCTGACCAGAAGAAGGCCGTGTGCTGTGCTGTATCATAGTGTTTTAAAAAAAAAACAACAACGCTGCGGCTGTTTGCGTTGCAGACGAATGTGTGCCTTTTTAAAATGACAGAATTTGTTCCCACGTCGGTGCTATTGAACTTTGTATAGAAATCAATGTGTCTGCCTGTTTACAGCGAGGGTACGAGTGAAGCCGTTTTTACATTCAGTGCAGATGAAGCGTGTAAATATGATGTTCATACATGTACATATTCTGTTTTGTTTTTTGGGTAATGTTGTTTTAGCCGTTGAACATTCGCTGTACATAAATAAATGCTTCTATTTATTATAGAACCGACGCTCTCTGGGTGGTTTTTGGACACTTTAAGCCTGTCAGTGTTTCTTTTATTTCGGTGATATTTGTTTTATACTCAGAGTTGCAGAAGTTTCACGACTACCAGCAGCTGTTTTTGAGCTATAAGCCATTTATTTTCCTACTTGCTAAGTAGCTTTCATGCAGTCAGCTTTAAAGGCAACTTAAAGGTTGTTTTTTTAACCCAGTTATTTCTGTAGCAGAACTGAAGAAAAGTGAAGCTTCATTTGTTTGATTTCTCAGAAACTCTTTTTCCTTTCCTCCAAACCTACTGTACGTATATTTTACTTTCCTTCCCTCTGTTGTTATTAATGCCATTTTTTTTTAAAGCATGTCGACATGACTGGTAACGTGAGATCCTTTTTTTTTTTTCCCTTTCTGGGGGCCGGCTGTGTTTCTGTAGCTCTTCCATTGAAAACAAATTCCAAGAAGGTCCATACGTCACAGCGAATAGCAAAACCACTCCGTTTCTCAGAAATTCTCCAACGGTGTGAGACCACGAGCAGGAAAAAAGAGCAAAACAATGAATCCTGGTTGGTCTTTTCTTGATTTTTATCAAGTTACACATACGATTAAAAGACAATAACACACACATGAAAGCATTTTTTAAAGTTTATGCTTTAAAAATAGCCCTTATGATTTGGCAATACTTCCACTATTAACATGTTGATCAGTAAATAAGTTTAGTGTTGTCTGAGTGATTAATACAGGAAACTGAAGTGCATTTAAAAAGCTAGTCTGAGCTGATTTATGTTTGTTCAGAGAGAAGCGGGAACAGAGAGGCTCCCATGACTCAGGACGCATTTACGGCACATGTTTACTTTTAAAGCCCACTTTCCCACACAAGCAAACATGTTGGATTGTCACCTCCAAAAGTTTTAAATTATCGCCTCTCAAGATAAAGTGAATTAAATTATACTGACAGTGGGGTTTTTTTCAGTCTTCCCAGTCCGTGTTTTGTTAAAGTTTGAAGAGAAAGCCACAACAGCAGCTATCAGCAGCAGCTCGGCGACCCGGCACATGTCAAACCCACCGAACAGACGTCGCGTGTGCAAGGTTCAAGGCCGAGGAAGAGCGGAAGTGTTGGGACGATAACGCAAATGAGAGGTTGTGACACTTCTTTAGACGTTTGGGTAAACACTCAGATAAGCTCACATCTCCGTCAGAGAGAAAGAAGCTACGCACCGTGTACGATTATAAATCCGTGATATCATCAATCACTTCTCCTGATGTAACTCCAACAGCAGACACACATTGTTCCTGACACCGAGGTCTGGTCTGTTTTTTGTTTGCACAGAAAACGTCTGGTTTACAAATGAAGGTTTGATCCGAATCCTTTGACATGATTAATCATTAATTTCTAAAGTTCAGGCACAATGATTCTGGATTTTTCTAGTTGCCTCCACAGCTGATGGACTCATGCTGTTATCGGGGATGTTTTCCTACCGGCGGCACGTTTTTTTTGTTTTTGTTTTGAAGAACATCCAGTTTTAAGTTGAGGTGTGTGTGACTCAGCGGGTTTCATTAAGGGTTTATTAATAATAACAATAATAATAATATCTAGTTTGGTATTTCCTCTGTGTGACCAACTATACAACATGTAAACACAGGATATCATCATCACAAATACAAACCTTGATTAATTATGGATTTATAAACATATCATATAAAAACAGAGGTGACTAATATCACTTAAATGTGAATAATTCAAAACTGTATCACCTTTCAATAATTACACTATTTCAAAGTTAACAAATATAATATTTGCTCTTCTTAACAATCAAAAACAAACACTTTAAAAACACTAAATTGAAACTAGGGGTAGATTTGTAGATTATACTTTAATAAACAACATTAAAGGGGCCTGATGATGCATTTTTTTAATTCATTTTTTGCTAGATAAGACCAAGATAGGGCTGCAAGGCGGTTAGCATTGTTGCCTCGCAGCTAGACGGTCGCCGGTTTGCGTCCCGGTGAGTGGAGATTTCAGGAGGAGTTTAAAACATTTAAACATTTACATTTAAAACATCATTACTGTAAGAAAGTTTAGATTCAGAGACTGCAAACCTCTAAAATCTATGCAATTCATATCCACGTTTGATCAAATGTTATCAGTAGCGCGATTGGTCAGGCTGCTGTCTCGTGAGCACTGTGTGCCTTTCAAACGAGGCTGGTCTCTCTCTCTCTGGAAAAACACAGTCTGAGCAAAGGTCAGCGATGGTCCAGGGTCTGCTCAGCCGGCCGACTGGTGTCGTGTGTTCAGGAGCAGGTGAGCTGTAAGGTCACATCCTCACCTGTCAGGGAAGTGATACGCCTTAAATGTCAGCTGGAATCATTTGGAACCTGCCCAAAAACCTTGTAGGATTGTTGACACAATAATTGCATCACTCTGAAGTTAAACAGTAGAATATTTGCTCCAAAGTGATGTACAAAGCTAACAGTCTTAAATTCACCAGCCAGTATGTTGGTGTATCCACATCCATCCATCCATCCATCATCTCTACACCTTAATCCTCACTAGGGTCATGGGGGGCTGGAGTCTATCCCAGCTGACTCAGGGTGAAGGCAGGTTCACCTGGACAGGTAACCAGTCTATCACAGGGCTACACTTAGAGACAGACAACCAAGCACACTCACATTCACACCTACGGACAATTTACAATCACCAATTAACCTCAACATGTTTCTGGACTGTGGGAGGAAGCCGGAGAACCTGGAGAGAACCCAGAACCCAGAAAGATCCCAGGCTTCCTAATTAATTCATTTGTTTTATTGTTATTATTATTTTAAATCTCTGATTCTAGCTTCTTAAATGTGAATATTTTCTGCTTTCTTTCCCCCTCTTTGACGGCAAACTGAATATCTTCGGGTTGTGGACAAAACAAAAACATTTGAGGACATCATCTTGTGAACTATTTACATTTTATCAGCTGAAGAACTGAAAATAATAGTTAGCTGCGTCACTATTTACAAAACTCTGACAGATAACACAAAAGCAGGACACATGGGGGCAAGATAACAAGAAGAAGCACGATTGCAAGGCAAAATTAAAGTCGAATTAAGATATAGTTAAAAATAAGAGAAAAATAGACAAAATTAATAAAAAACATATGAATAATAAAAACAATTAGAAACCTTAACAAGCAATAAAAAGCAGGTCTATAAAAGTTTTTTTTTAATTCCAAAAATATTTATAATAACAGAGGATTTACAAAAAAATCCAAGAATTTACAGCAGATTTTAATTTAAAGATAAAAAATAAAAAACAAAAAAACTGGTGTCGTGTCGCCCCCTGCAGGACGGCTGACGTCACGTCCGACCTGTACACCGGAAACCACGTGGTTCATCTGTGAACATGCGCCTCCAGCAGCAGCAGCAGGGATTACTTCTGTACACCACCGAAAACCTGTAACGCACCGAGAACATACAGTAGAAACATGGCAGGAAAGTCGGAACTAAAAATTAACTCTCAGTTCGCGCAGAAATACGACAAATACCGACAGAAGGAGGAGCTGCAGAGACGTAAGTGTGTCGCTGTTAGCTCGCTGCTAGCTAGCTGTCATGCTAACTAGCCAACGTGGGGAAGCGTAACCAGCTGGGTTGTTTTCTCTGTGTTTTGTGTGATTTACGAGTGTAATACGTGTTGTCTCCGTGCAGTGAAGGACCGATATGGAGACCGAGGTGATGACAGTGACTCTGAGTCGTCTGAGTCCAGCTCTGATGACAGCGAAGTGGTTAGCATCCCCTGTAGCATCCACACTGACAACACAGCAGCATCAGTAACAGGCTGTGGTGTCTGATCTGTGTCCGTTTGACCCCCTCTCAGGAACTGGACCCTGAAGTGGAGCGGGATTTCTACAGAACACTGTCACTGCTGAAGAAGAAAGACCCCAAGATCTATGAGAAGGATGCAAAGTTCTACTCAGAAGGTGATTGTGAAGTCTGATCACTGGTGTTGCTCTTATAGTTTTATTATAATCAAGTGATTTTATTGTGTTGTTTGCTTTCAGAAGCGTCCACCAGCGATGCTGTGCCTTCAACCTCGAAGAAAGCAGTGAAGCCCATGTATCTGAAGGACTACGAGCGTAAAGTGATCCTGGAGAAGGAAGGGTGAGTGAGTATGAGTTTGCCAGCTGTTGTGTCTTAAAAACAAACCGTAACAAGACTGATCGCGTCTTACTGACAGAGCAGGAAAGCACAGTTTTTGATACAACAGGACATGAGGTGTCCCATATCTATGTCCAGTCATGAATCAGGAACTGAAGCTCTGAGAGTGGAACTGGCCACCCGTGAATCCCTAACTCTCACCCTGGGTGTAAACTGCACAGTCAGGGGTTTTACAAACTAAAGTCCTGCTCGTCGCTTTTGATGGCGTCTCATGTGGTAAAGCTCTGTCGCTTGTTTTAAATCGATTACACAGTAAATATTGGACTGTAGCTTGGCTTATAAAAATCCTAAATCAAATTGGAATATCTGTCTGGACAGTTTCATTATTCTATAAATTAATGATATGTCAGCCCTGTTAATACTTATAGAAGTAGCAGAAAAAGTCAAGTTAAGTCAGCTTTATTGTCACTTCTGCCACATGTACAACATACAGAGAAGTGAAATCGCCGTACTCCGAGGCCCCACGGTGCAAAATGAACATAGAAAAAAAGTATAGAAATAATAAATAGAAAAAAAGAAGGTGTGATTCCAATGCCTTAAGTCAGATTGAAATAGAGTTAGTTTAAAGTAAATTGCTAAACATTATTTTAATTGTTCTTTTACAAGAGATTTGAGTATTTTTGTGAGTCACGATTGTTTTGAGATTTGACGATAATCATTTCATTTGCTGCTACGTTTGTGGAGAGCAAGAACAGACCTATACGAAAGCTAAGATTGAAAGTTGGAGTGATCAGAAACCAAACAGATATCCCTTTTTGAACACGCGCTTTACTAACAGTGGGTACAAAGAGCTCTCTTAACACAAAGCAACCTCCAACAGAATGAGGCATAAGGAGGGAGAGGAGTTAGATAAAGAGAAACACAATATTTTTTTTGATGTAAACAAATGGCAGAGGTTCTGGTGGACAAAATATACAAACAGTCATGTGAGAAAGTGGTGTAAGATAACCGGTGGAACAGCTGAAAGGTGAACTGGACTGTGAAAGGAAAAAATGTGGCACTCTAATGAGCATTTTTGTTTTTATTTTACAGCAAATATGAAGATGATGACGACAGTGATGACGAGGAAGCTGCCATGAGAAGAGAGGTAGTTACCAAACACTTTGCTCCTTCAGGAATCAGCAGTGACGTTTCCTTTATTAATCACGTTTGTCTTCTTTTACAGAGAGCAGCGTCTCCGAGCTACATGCAGGAGCAGAGGGAGCTGAAAGAAAGGTAAGACGAGACATCCTGCAGGCGTCCTTCAGAAGAACCCGCAAACCACTGATGGAAATCTTTCTGCAGCTTCCGGAAGTTCATCCAGGACAGTGGCGATGAAGATGAGGATGAAGGTGGCGAGGGAGGCGGTGTGTCCCAGCTGCTGACCAGGAGGATCAAAACGCAGGAGGAGAAGGTCAGAAGCCGCCACCAGTTGCTCCTCGTTGGGAAACAGATGTGTAGAAGTTTTAGAGGTTGAGATGAATTTGTCTGTGTGCAGGATAAAGAGGAGGCGGATTACGTGGACTGGCTGAAAGGTCAGGCCGAGCTGGAGGGTCCAGAGGAGGTGAAGGACATGGTGAGTGTAGATTGGAGGGTGTGCAGGAAATTCTTTAAAAAGAAGCTCGAGTTAATAATGAGACTGACTTGTGCTGGGACAGAAATACTTGAGAGACTTCTGGAACGACCCCGAGCTGGACGAGAAGGAGCGTTTCCTGAGAGATTACATGCTGAACAAAGGCTACCTGGATGAAGACGAGGACGATGAACGGTAAAGAGACTGTTTTTCTGTTTTTCTCTGAAGTGAGGGAAAGTTGTAGCCTTCATGTCGTCCCTACTGTGACGCTGCATGTCCTGAATGCTTTCAGGATCCCAACCTACGACGAGGTGGTCCAGGACGACGTGGAGGATTCTGAGGAGGAGGGCGAGACCTTCTTGGAGCGTCAGGCAGACTTTGAGAGGAGCTACAACTTCCGCTTCGAGGAGCCCGACGCTCAGCAGATCAAGACGTATCCCCGAAACATCGCCACGTCTGTGCGCTCGAAGGACGACCGCAGGAAACGCAAAAGAGAGGAAGTGAAAGAAAGGAAGCAAAAGGTGCTAAAAAAAAGTGTAATCAAACCGAGCTCAGGATCCTTCAATACGCCTTCATTCATGAGCTAACACGAACCTTTGTCCTGATGACTGTTTCAGGAGAAAGAGCAGAAGCAGGAGCAGCTGAAGCAGCTGAAGAACCTGAAGAGAAATGAGATCATGGAGAAGCTGAAGAGGCTCCAGGAGCTGACCGGCAACGAGCAGCTCGCCTTCAGTCAGACTGACTTGGAGGGAGACTTTGATCCGACACAACACGACCAGCTGATGCAGGTCAGCGGATACACAGCCTCGTACAGAAACATGAACACAGACAACAACTCACAGTTTGTATTTTTGCACAATTTAGACTTAAGTGACTAAAAGCTAACAGCAGTTATCAAGTCCCGGCTTATCAACCCCTGTGCTACAAAACTCAGCATTTAAGGAGTGCAGAGAGTGGTCTCGTTATTGAGCCTTTGAAAACTAAAAACACAAGAGAATACCTTTAAATCTAAAAACAACCTAACATCTGACGCTTACACTTGTAGTACAAATGACGTCTTTACTTCAATACAAGAACAACACTGATTTTGTTAAAACTTTAGCGTTTATTGGGCTTTTATTCGAGCACACAGCCAATAGTATTGTGCATATAAACATCCTAGTTTTTTACAAGCAGGAAGGCAAAACGATGAAACAAAGACAGATAATAAGCAATTGCTGGAATTGTCTATTATCAAAGAAGGGCATGTACAAGTCCTGTAATCTAGAAATATGTCAGTTTGTCCATAGATGTTTTCCACTCATCATCCATTTCTTCCATTTACTAATAATTTTTCCTCAATCCAAGCTGATAGGACATTGTTTTCCACAGAATAATCTCTCCTATAATTTGCTCTGTAGTAAAGGGTTCAGTATGATGTCGGTTCTTCTTGTTGCTGCCTATTTTCAGTGACGTATTTATATTTCCAAGCCATTGCTTATCCCACAATGTCAGTATTTATGTAAAAAAAAAAACAAGCATGTGTGTGCTTTGCCTCTCTAATGTCCCACATGAACCAGCAGAGTCAGTTTGTTTACTCTTTATTTTAGGTTTAATTAGGAAAGACTTTGGTATCAATCGTCCTCCACATCCTTGAATCTGTCGAGGTGCATAGTAGAGGTGCTGATTCTTTATTCTTTTTCTTTATCAGCTGGTGAGGATGCTGACTGTTTAGCCTGGGACGTTCAGCTTTAGCCTCAGTCTGTTAGCATGAAATAATGTATGTCGTGAATATTTAAGAACTCTGTTGTGGGAAATCACAAGACGCCAGCTAGAGACGTTAGCGTAATAAATTAGCCTTTTAAGGCTAATAAAACCTGCTGTTGTCGCTTAAAAAAACAAAAACGTTTTGTAGAAATAGGAAGCCTGCTTTTCTGTAGCTCTGTCTGAACTACAGGATCCATTCTATCACCGTTACCGACACTTTCAGGGAGAAGTTGGACTCAGTCGTCACTGTGAGCCGTACCAGAACAGTTTGACTTGCATAGCAACAGTATCTAAGGGGGGGGCGGGGCTAATCAAGCTGTTAGTTATTATCTAATTGGCTGTTCTGCAGCTGCATTGTGTCGGCTTGATTCCTCAGTGTGCAGCTGCCTCCCATTGAAGAAATCCAGCATTTAAACCAGCTGACAACAAGTTCTGGTCACAGTTAAGCTAACCAGCAGTTTGTTTTGACAGAAATTCTTTGGGGACCAATACTACGGAGAAGAGGAGGAAGAGAAGCCTCAGTTTGAGGACGACGATGAACTGGAGGGTAAGCGGTGAAATGTGCATGTTTTATTTGAGTGCAGGTGTACTTCAGGTGTCCTCGTGGGGTTCAGGTCCCTGTAATTAAACTGTAAATGTTTCAGGTGGTGTAACTGTGAGTTTGTTGTAACTTCACACCTTGTGGTTGTGCGACAGAACACTGGAACTGGGACACCTGGAGGGGAGCGGAGCGAGAGGAGGAAGAGTACGGCGAGGAGGATGAGGAGTACAACGAGCCTCACTGCGACGATGAAAACTTCATTGTGAGTTTTAACAGTCATGCTGTCATTGTATTGGTCGGTTGACTTGTTCGTTCTGGTTTAACCGTCCTTTAAATCCTGCGTCTGTAGATGGATGCCGACTTTGACCCCAACCAGCAGACGGCCTCCAAGAAGCAGAAGAAGAAGGAGAGGAAGAAGATGCAGAAGGAGGATCTGCCGCAGATGGGCAAGAGGAAAAAGAAGTCTCACTTTGCAGAGGTCATCAACACAAACAAGCCTGTGTTTGATCCTCGTAAGTCCTTTAACTCGACATCCTGTGAGTGGAACATGAGTCCAGAGTGAGGGGTTGTAGTTCGTATCTAACCGGAGACGGTTTGTATTTCAGAGGAGAAGAGCTTTGAGCAGTACCTGGATGAGTACTACAAGCTGGACTACGAGGACATCATCGACGACCTCCCGTGCAGGTTTCGCTACAGGCAGGTTCTGGCCAACGACTTCGGCCTGTCGACTAACGAGGTGAGAACCAGAGCTCCAGGTACCTCAGAGACCTCTCAGCTGCTCAAGCTTTCCTTTCTCACACGGGACAAACATTTACACTGGATTTACATCTACAACTCTAAACGGTTTGCTCTCGGAGTTAGTTTTTCTTTTTAAAGAGAGCTTAAATGTTGAACTAACAGCTAATAAATGCTGTTGGCGTTCAACAGTGCAGCACACAGCAGAATAATTTTTTTGATCCAGTGCTTTAGTAACCAGCTTCGTTAATGCTGTTTTATTTTAAATATTTGGCTTGATTTCAACTGTTTTCCAAGCA
>NW_007578529.1:61962-83327 GCF_000690725.1 Stegastes partitus | reverse complement strand
CTGGATGTTGGTTGGTGACGCTGCTGTGATGAGCCTGGAGGTGACTGATCTGGTATTGCTTCCCTCCGGGGAGAGCTCTGACCAGGGAATGATCTCCACTTAAATCTTCTCTCTGAGCAGAACACAGTGACCGGATGAAGCAGCGCTGAATGTAGCTTCTCTCTCTCTCTGATCCATGAACTACCGACAAACTGCTTCTCTCCTCCTCAGATTTTAAACGCCAACGACGGCGAGCTGAACCGCTGGTGCTCCCTGAAGAAGACGTGCATGTTCAGGTATCGGCTAGAAAACCGGCTCGAATGTTTCATGTGAAGTTACTCGTTACTGATCGTTTTTTGTCCTTTCAGGTCTGACAAAGAAGAGATGAGTGACCTTAAGAACTACAAGATAAAGGCCCAGAATGAAAGGAAGAAGAAAGAAATCCTGAGATCTGTTTATTCTGAGTGAGTGTAACGCACAGCACATTGTTTTTCTGATCGATGCATCACTGCTTCAGCAATATGTGACGATGTTCATCTGAATTTAACCCACAGAGAAGATAAAGACGCGGCCGAGGCTAAGAGCAAGGTGGGGAAGAAGCGGCGAGATCGCCTGAAGAATGCCGAGAAGCAAAGCAGAGGAGGAGAGGACGAAGCCGCCACGATGGACTCCACGGACGAGACGCTCGGTCAGGCTCTTCAGGAGGCAGAGGACGGCGCAGAGGAGACCGAGGAGTTCCTGATTCCAAAGAAAAAGAGGATGAAACAGGAAGAAGAACCCCAGATTACCACAGAGGAGGCAGCAGATCAGCCTGATGAAGTAAAGAACAGGACTGAGAGGCCAAAATGGTCCAAGAAGAAGCACAAGCGTTCAGGTGGAGCCATCGGGGTGAAAATAGGCGGCCGGGACTTCAGTCGACAGCGACTGAAGGCCTACGGTCTGAACCCCAAGAGACTGTACTTCAGACAGCTCGGCAGGCAGAAACGGAAAGCGCAGGAGAAGAAAGAGAAGCAGAAAAAGAAGGAGTGATGACGGCTTTCACCGCCTCAGATTAGATTCTTATGGTCCAAGAGTTCAGTACAGTTTGTAATGGTTGGTTTTTATTCGTCACATTGACTTTTTGATTTAAAATATATATTTTTGAATGGTGGTTACAGATGATTTGCTTTTTGCCTACAATAGTCCTTTTAAAAAAATCTAACCCTTGAAAAAAAGATGCCAAGTTTGTTTGTTTGGCACACGAGTGGTTGAAATTGCTCTACATGGTGCGATTAAATTTAAAAGAACATTTTGATGTAAGAGAAAAACGTTGCATCTTTTCATATTGTGGCATTTCTCACAGTTTGTACAATAAAGATGATTATTCTTATGTTAAAAGAATTTTGACATTTTCAGAGTTATTTCAGAGTTTGACCCACATCTCTGCAGCCAGTAGGATCTCACTGCTCCCCTCATGTACATGCACATGGATGAAATAAAGGATATTTTGGCTAAATAGAAGTAGTTATGTGACTGTAAAACACTTTAAGGGCTCCTCTAGTGATGATGCTTTGTTTCCATTTCTATGCAAAAAAAACATTACGGATTTTGGGAAGAAACACAAACCAAGTGTGTTGAGCCATTTTGAGTCACTAAAGCAGGGATCTCCAACTCTGGTCCTCGTGAGCTACTGTCCTGCAGATTTTAGACGCTTTTGTACTGCGATACACCTGACTCACACTGATGGATCATTTACGAACTTGTGTAGAACTTAAGCTGTTGGAGATCCATTAATGTGAGTCCGGTGTGTCGCAGTAACATCTAAAACCTGCAGGACAGTAGCTCACGAGGACCAGAGTTGGTTCCAAAAAAGTGGGGTACTTGTTTTATTCACACTTAATTTAAAATAAATAAAAGAAAAAAAGTATTCAAATTGCTTATTATATTCCTATGGTGTTGAAGACAGTATGCAGAAACACGTGTAAATAGTCTGACCTGCATTTTAGGCATTATTATGTGGGACTTGCTGCTAAATGCTAAAGTTGGTTTAAAATATCTCTGTCATAATCAAAGTTATATCTGCTTTTTGTCTATTTTAAAACATAAATAGGCCTGTTTAGAAGAATTATTGATTTGGATCGCACAATAAACTTTGCAATTCCACAAACTGAGAAAAACAGTCGACTGTATCTGGCTACTGTTTTGGTAAACGTCACCAGCAATAATCCTCCAACAAAACCTAAATTAATAGATGAGAGATTAGATTATGAATACACATTTCATCCTAACAACAAGAAAATACAGTACGTTGAATTAAAGAGTGCTTTATTGATTCCTTAGGGTAAAATTGCAGTTTTGTAGCAGCAGTTTAACAGATCACAAATCCTACAAAAAAAAAAAAAACAACGAAAAAAAAACACTTTTAAAAATGTATACCTACAGTTTAGAACATGACATGATAAAAGTTGGGGCAAGCTGAAGCTTGAAGTTCTCAGAAGATAAGTCATTGCACAGAGGAGAGTGACTGGACAGCAATACAGCAACGGACAGGAGTGACTTTTTGCAGCAATCCTTGTTAGTTGAAGACGCCTCCATGTAATGAAACTCCGCTGTCAGATTTCTGGATCCTGCAGAAATGAAGTGTTGTCTGTTAAGTTTGTCCTTTTGTCAACCAGAAGAAGAAGTCCAACAATTTTATAGTGCCGTAAATGTCATACAAAAGACTGAAAGGATTATTCCGGGACAGGAAGACCTCCAAAAACAACATCTACCGTGTTACTGACATTGCGTCCCTCCGCTCCTGAGCAGCAGGGGGCGGTACCGACACAACCAGCCGCTCAGAGTCCGCCAACCACCAACGAAGAAGAAAACAAAAGGGGCGCGCTGCGGTGCTGGATTTGAATCGCGGAAGAGAAACTGTCCGGTATGTGTTTTCTGCTCAGATATGACTAAAAACATACTTATTTTCTTTATTTACTCGACAAACATTGAGTCGACAATATTGTTTAAATCTCCGCTTGGTACGTCCGCGTCTGTTTCCTGTACATTAGCTCGCTGCTTAGCTAACGGTTAGCTACACAACAAAACACAGAGAGGCGTTTTATTTTCGTATTTTGGTTGATGTAGAACTTGTCTGTCTTTATCTGACTATTCTATTAAACATTCAGCAATGTTGTGAAGTAATATACATTTTCTAAAATAAGCTAGTCAAGCACAGCTTTAAGGTATTTGCCAGGACGCTGTTGTTGTTGTTCTTCTCCACAAACTGATGATAAAATGCAGCAAAGCTTCTCAAAATTAAAAAATAAAATAATAAAAATGTCTCTGATCCGCCTACATGGCCCGAGCAGCCCCTTATTTTCAGATTTTTTTGACAGTTTAACAAAAAGAAAATAGCAGCGTTTAAGCAGGAAAAGCAAAGACAGAACTTGGATTCAGTATTTTTCATTTTTTTTCAATATTGTATTTGAAAGTTGACCTCTTTGGTTGTATGATTATAACAAAACGAGCATGAAAAAAGTGCATCAGTTATTACGTGTAGATGTTTTCAAGAGAAATCAAGTGAAAAAGTGAGATTTGAGATGATAGATCAAGGTCTATAATATGTATGATTATTATTTTTTATTATATTATAGATAAATAATCTCAATGAACCTAAAGGGAAGATAAATATAAAATAAGTTTCAGGTTTTTCCTACACTTTTCAGCATTTATCATGAGACCTAATGGTATTTTTTTTCACTTGATGATATAAAACTCGTAGAACTTTGCTTATTATAGAGTATTTTTTACACTGACGTCCTACTCAAATAATTCCTCTGATTATTTCTCCCATCACTGGAGAAAGAGGCTCTAAAATTTAAGGATTTTACATGATTTTATTTTAGAATTAGATCTTAAAAGTTGTCATCCTGTTTGTTTTTTTTTTTTAGTATTTTGTGTATATTTAGTTTTTTTTTCTTGCCTGCCTTACAATAAGTGCAGCATTTTGAGGCTATTTTTGGATTTTTTTTTCCTGCAGTTTCATTGTTAATTGTCACAGCTCAACTAGCTTTGATGACCTGATGAAAATATTTCCTTTTAACTGCCAGCATCACCACAATGGCTCAAGGTCACAAGTTCCAAGACCTGGAGGAGACGGGGGAGGCGCTGGTGGCCTTCATCAACAGCAGTCAGCCGGACCAGCTGAGACGAGTGAAGGACGAACGTCAGGCGCTTTTAGATCAACACGCAGAAACGACGAAAGTTGTGACGCAGATTTTAAAAGGTAATTAATTAGACTTTGAATTGTCATTTTTCTCCTTTGGACTGTCCGGGGTTCGGTGGTTAGCACCGGGTGAGGACACCCGGGATCTTTCTGCGTGGAGTCTCCATGTTCTCCCCATGCAGCGTGGGTTCTCTCCGGGTTTTGCAAGTCATGTAATCTGCTGTTTAGCTACATTACATTCAGCATAGATTTTTTTCAGAAGGCAGGACTTTAAACTGAGATCTAGTCACTGTGATCTAATCTTCAGTGTTCTTCTTTTGTCCCCAGATGTGGCTCAGATTGAGGAGAGCGTCGGCCAGAGGCTGCTGGACATGGAGGAGAAGAAGAAGCAGAAGGACCAGGAGCTGGACAGCTTGGAGGAGCAGCTGAGGCAGTGCACTGCCAAAAGCCAGATCACTGACTCAGAACTACAGTATCTTTCATATGTCTGTGTTTGTCAAGGAAAAAGCAAGTCAGTGTGTTTTTTTTAATCTGCTGTGCTGCGTTTTTCCTCTCCTCTGTTAGCATCCTTAACCTTTGTCCAGGTTCCTCCAGAGGGAGATGGAGAGTCTGAGACATGCCGAGCACGAGCTCACGACTCTTCAGAGCGAGCTGGATGAGGTCACCACTGAGGTCATCCCTTCAGCTGTGTGAGTAGCATGTCATCACTCTGCATTAGTTGGTTGAGTTTTGTTCATTCTGACTTTATTGCACATCTTACTTGTGTTAGTTATACATTTATGCTGCAACATGGGTTCCTGTATTCTGAAAGCAAAGTGCTCTGTTGGGATAACGTGGAACAATGAAGTCTTTTAGATTCTTTGGAACTTGAGCTTTGTATGTGAGGAGAAGAGCTTTAAATGTGAGTGAAGAGAAATGTGCTGGTTCCTGTCTGTGCTCTTCTGCAGCCTTTTGGATCAGCTGGAGGTTCTTTAGAGAGTTATTTGGACGTCCTGATAATAAGAAATTACACTAGTTCCACGTGGAGGGATCAAATACATGCAGTAGTTTTCCAGAATGACTCAGTGACGTTACTCATTTTGATGATATCGTCTGTGAAGATCCTCCAGGTCATGGTTGTTCTCGTAGATTAATCGTAGCAGCTGCTTGAGTTCCTTGAAGACGTTCCACCTCTCATCCAAGAGGCTTCATCAGCTCTGACTGACTAGTTGGGAGATCTAGATGTCCTTAAGGAGCCGTTAACACCTGAGTTTCGGTTTCAGTTGGGGGTTTGTTGCTCCTCCCCCTCGGTATGCAAGTCGTTCGTGCTCCCCCTGACACAGTGGGGTTCGTTAGGGTCTTTTGTGGCTATGTGTGATGATGACGATGTTGCGCAGGTGAATATATGCCGTCTTGTTGTGTCTGCATACAGCATGAGTTGAATTTGTCCGGTTAAAAATACCTCCTGCAAGCAGGACTGGAGGCCGAGGAAATGTAATCCAGAGTAACTGTCTGGTTGGATCGTGTGTTTCTGAGGCGTTTATTAATAATAACTTCCGTTTGGTTTAAACTTAACAGTAGAAAGTTCCAGGTCACCCAGACCTTTGTGTCTTGACATGCTTGATGTTTGAGTAATTAAATACCTGTAGGAGCTGTATGTAGGCTGAGACATCATCTTGTTTTTTAATCATATCTTCTCTCAACAGGTACGTGGCCCAGGTGTACTACCTGATCACCAAGATCAAGTGGGAGTACGACACACAGCCCGGCGTCTTAAAAGGAGGTACGGGTGTTTGTTTTGTCTTGTGAACCTTTTGGTGAATCCTCAGATGAAACTAGAACGCAAACGTATTCTCAAAATGAGATCAGAAGTCCAAAGATATGACGAGAAACTTCAACACATTTAAAAACACGTATGCATTAGTTTTCTAAAAGATGTGATATTAAAAAAAGAAAAAGAAAGATGCTTCGGTACCAGGTTGAAGTGTCGCTGCACTTCTTTTTCTGTGAAGCATTGTTGATCCGATAACAACATGGTGTGCTGTGACTTCTGGGAAAACAAAAACACATCAGAAGTCACATGTGGAGATATTTAGCCAACGATCAGACACAACTTTTAGACCAAACGGTGCCACACAGCACGAACGAAAGGACGAAAGAACACCACGAACTCCAGTAAGTAGCTCCAAGACAGACATCTGGTTCTGGTTCTGAAGGTGAGACAACCTCAGCTGTTACTTTATATTAACAACACATTGTTGAAGCTTCGCTCCACATGCAGCGTTCACAAAAGCTAATGTTAGCTTGTTTAATGTAGCTCGTAATGAGCCGATAGCAGCAGTAGGTTCTGGTTGTTTCTGTTCAGCCTGTCAGAATGTGTGTGTTCTGATATATGAGCAGAATTTCGTTAAATTTAATTAGTGGGACGATGCTGATTATTCGTTATTATTGAGTTTAATAGCTGATATTTGGAACGTTTTCCATCCATTTTATCAAAAGAGAACCTTTCCCCATTTGTTCTTCAGTGTTGATTGAAGGTTTTTACTTGATGCAGCACATTTTTAAATTGATTAATTTAATCTGGGGATGATTAAAGAAA
This sequence comes from Stegastes partitus, assembly GCF_000690725.1. Taxonomy (NCBI): domain Eukaryota; kingdom Metazoa; phylum Chordata; class Actinopteri; family Pomacentridae; genus Stegastes; species Stegastes partitus. The sequence goes on along the minus strand of NW_007578529.1, from coordinate 76,584 downwards.
ATAGTCACACCAATGCTAAATAAATTCAGTTAAAATACATTAATTTGATTGTTTTAATATCATATTTGACTTTGTGACTTGCAGAATTTCCGTGACCCTGGTACTGACTCAACTTTTTGCTGTTCTAACCTCCCCGGTATCTTGCCGATGCACATGTTACTGTGTGAGGCTTCAGGTTGTCCGTTTGGTTTCTCCTCTTGCAGTTCACTACGGCGCCGACCTGGCGACCCCCATCAACATCGACACATCTGCACGATCTCGCAGCGACGTCAGCGACCAGCTGTGGGGCTTCGTCAGCACCGAGTGGTAGACGAAGGAAGAGACGTGTAGTCGTGTGTTTCTGTTTGTTTGTGGATGTGTGTGTTGTTTTTTTTATGTTGTTTAACATTTATACTGTTTTTAAAATTAAAAAGTAACACTTTATTTTGGGTCAGTGCTTTTTTCTATGTTGTGTTTCAGCAGCATGTTTGGACTCATCTGAGGATTTTGCAAGTTACGAAGCTGTGGGGCGGATCGGCCACTAGGTGTCGCTGTAGAGCTGTTTGTTGTATGTTTTTATAAAAGCTATAAAAACAAAATGAGATGAGACATTGCTCACAGTTTTTCCTGAGAAACATGAAAACACAAGATACTGCTGAAAGATTTAGAAGCTGTAGGCGGGACGGTTTGATGTTCTGCGGTTCCCAGGAGTTGAGTTTGCCTTCAGCATCACCTGCACCACTTAAAATGTCATTTACTGATATGAAACCGGGTGTTTGAACTCTATTAATCACACTAAAGCAAATGGCTCTACAGTTATAACACATAAAAACACACTATCAGTGTTTAGCTTTGGCTTTTCCATGTGCACAACTTTTACCATCCAAACTGTCCCCTAATGATTTTACGTGTTTATTAATTAATATTTAGCCTGTTTATTTGTTAATTTACAAATTTCAGATGGTTGTCTTTACCCCTATCTGTCTCCTGCAAGCTGCGGTGACACCGTTCGATTTTCATTTTGCTGGTTTTTGGAAGTTTAATCGACTTAAAACTAACTTTTAGTCAAGTTTAATCGCAGGTTTAGGCTCTGCAAGCATGACTAAGGTGTCTGTATGTGAAACATGAAACAGCTAAATCAGGATCTCATTCGCCAAAATTCAGAAATGATAGTGGTGAGTGAGCAAAAGGTTCAAAAATACTCTGTCAGTAACGAGAACCCGATTCTCATAAACACACGTATGGTGCTGTGGCTGGCATTATTTACCCACAGGACCGCCGTGTGAGAATGTGGAACCTTCTCTCTTCTTTGAAAAGACGCCCGCTGCAGCCGTGGCGAGCGGTTTAGAGTGGGCTGGATGACGAGATGAGTCGGGGAGGCTGATATTCACACGTACCGGCGTGTGGTTTCCTTACGGTAAGCAGAGCGCTGAGGGCACGAGCTCGTTTCTGCAGCTTCATCTACCAGGCGAGGCGGTTTTAGCAAGTGGCTTACGTGGGGGTGGGGTTTTGTCACTTTAGCTTGATGTCGCTTCACACGTTTGGCATTCGGTGCCCCAGTTTGGGCTTAATAATAACTTAGAGGTTGCTTTGGTTTGACTGAAGCCCTTTTCTTTTAATGCTTTGTCAATTTATGTAGTTTTCTTACTAATTAATCATCAGCTTTAGAAAGTGATGGTGTTATATTGAATTTGTCGTCACTGTGTTGAGTCAAAACCTCAAGCCCCAACAAAAAAAAGATATTGTACACATTTTTGCCTCCAAATATGTGGAAGAAAGTCTGTCAATAACTTACCCATGCACTGGGGCGGCATAATAACCCTCAAGGCCCATTTTTAAAACACAAAAACAGACAGGGAGACATTTAAAGTTGCAGCAACCTCTTAGCAAAGCAGCCAATTTAAGCCAAACTTAAGCTCAGAATCAGGTCAGAGCTCAGACAACTTACATCTTTGACTCCGGCGTGCAGATAGTTGCTGTCAGCCCACTTGTTGCTCACTATCCTCCCCTCTGTCTCCACCTTCACATCCTCCTCATGTTACTGAAGTCAGCAGAGCTTTAAAAATGCTGTATTTTGTACATCAGGTGTCCACTGTGCATAGCAAGTGTTATCTCTGTTGTAGATTTACAACGAGGAACCACATGGATGTTGTTCACCGAAGACAAACTATGAGGCAGCCGCGAGGAGCAAAGAACACACAGAACCTCCGAGTAAAAATCATTCACATCTCTTTATTCAGTGCACATATAAAACTGGCGTCATAACTTAAGTGAGGATTTTACAACAACAACAACAAAAATGCAGCTCACGGAGTGTATAGATATTTACACAAAAACAAAAATCAGCAAATATAATTATTTCCTCTTTACATTTTTGTACAATATTAAGAAAGCTTTTTTTTTTTTTTTTTTTAATCTCACAATACAAGTTGTTCCGGGGTCGGTGAGAAACTCACGAGGAGAACAGATTAGTATCATTTCACGGTATCAAGATGAGCTCACTCCAAAGAGAAAGTTCTAAAGGCCGTCGTCGGTGCACGCAGGCTGTAATTTCGCTGCGATATTCCCGGTCTGTTAAAACCGAGGAGGCGTCAACAAGCCTCCACTGTCAGCTTTTATTGCTTTTAGGCATTCATCATGTGTCGCTACATATGTCGAGAAGGGACCTCCAAAGCTGCAAACCACCCAGTATGACGTCTCTGGTGTGTCTCCGAGCCTCTGATGTCGGTCGAGCGGTGGTGGGGGGGGGACCTCTACTCACTGCTGACCAAAACTCACATGGCAGAAATTACATGGTTTTGGCAGCAGATTCTGGGTGTGGATGCTCTGTGTTTGTGACAACATGTCATTATATACGCTACACAGGCAGAGGAGATAAGGATGACTCTCATGTTTAGCTTTAGCCCCCCTTTTTATCAGACGATGTATTTATGGGAAACATCTGCACACAGTCTTTGATTCCTCTACAAACACTGATAAGATTTTTTTCTCTCTCCGGAAGGAACATCTTCTGACAAATACTGGCCTTTAAGAGTCGTAACTGTAATGCTAATTTTTCACAGGAAACCTTCAGCTACTGTTCTGGCGTTAATATTTTGGTTTTACAGGAAAGATTCACAGAAATTTTTAAAACAAGTGAATGCTTAACCTATAAAGTCTTTCTCCCATGTTGGACGTCTGAGTGCAACACAGAACTTCAGCTCCATATCTGCTTGATAATGCAGTTCAGTTAAAGAGAAAAGCACTGGACCAGTCTGAATGCTTCCTCTCAGTCACAATCAGCCGCTGTGTCATGTTTTAGACATCCGGGGGTAAATGGATTTGATGGTGGGCGTGAAGTTACCGGAGGACACCGTCGTCTCCAGTCCCTCCAGTCTGTGAGAGGCCGCGTCCGTCTTGCTGGTGCTGCACTCCAGGAAGGGCATCCCGATCTTCTTCACTTGTCCGTCTTTTGTCAGGAGACAGTGGCGGCAGAGCAGCCTGAGGATGGCCCTCCTCATGTCCTTGCTGGTCAGAGTGTAGATGATGGGGTTCAGAAGGGAGTTGAACATGGCGATGCCCAGGAAATAGTCCGCCTTCTTGAGCACGTCGCAGGACTTGGCCTGACAGAAGAAGTCCAGCAGCAGGAGGATGAAGAGGGGCAGCCAACAGGCGATGAAGACTCCCAGGACGATGGTGACCGTCTTCAGCAGGGCCATGTACTTCTGGGACTTCCGGTAAAGGCCTTTCCGCTGCGGGACCGTTGCGAGGCGCTGCGTGTTGGACTTGACGATGCGGAAGATGCGGACGTACAGCACGACGATGGACATGAGGATGGCGCTGAAGATGGTGATGCAGAAGAGGATGTAACTCTTGGCGTAGAGCGGCAGGACGGTGGAGCACTGCTCCAGCCGGCCCATACAGTTCCAGCCCAGGACAGGCAGGACGCCCAGGAACACAGACAGAACCCAGCTCGCTCCGATCAGAGCAAACATCCGGCCTTGTTTGTCCCCCTGGTACGGCTTCATCCTCACCATGGTGACATGGCGCTCTATGGCGATGGCCAGCAGGCTGATGACAGAGGCAGCCAGCATGATGAACACACCCCCCTCCCTCAAGAAGTACAGCACCGGGGTCATGCTTAACGTGTTGGCACCGGACGTCATGAGGTTTACCATGTAAGTGAAACCTGCCAGCAGGTCAGAGAGAGTCAGATTGCCCAGTAAATAGTACATGGGCATATGGAATTTCTTATTCTTCCAGATGGCCAGAAGCACGACAGCATTTTCAGCAACAATAAGCAGACACACGAGCAAGAAGGCTATGGCCTCCGGTTTGATTCCCTCCGTGTACTTGCTCTCTTTCAGCTTGCCGGTGTAGTTATAGTGCTCTATAATGACTGCGTTGCTCTGGTACTCACGAAACATCCGAAGCATTCCTGTGGAGGGAGACATTGGGTTGGCAGAGGGGGCTACAGCAGCATAGGCAGCATGGGAAGACTCAGTGGCCATCGGTGGTTCTTCCCAGAGTTTCTTTTTTTTTTTCGCCTTTTCTGATTTTAAAATAAGATCCACTGACAGGGTGTCATATAGTCCTCTGGTTGGGCATTCTTTCTTCAAAACTTGTGTAGCAAGAGGTGGAAGTGTTCCTTTTAGTGCTGTCAAGTTTGAGAATTTTCCTCCAGAAATCCTTTTTCTTTTCAGTGCCGGGGATGCGCACTAGGAGGCAGTGAGAACCAGCCTGGATTCAACAAGAGAAGCAGAAAGTTTATGTTAGTGACCAAAAATAAACACTAGGAGTAAACAATGATGGAAAGGAAATGGGTTAATAAATCAAGTTTTTAAAAAGTTTTTCCGATGTGAAAAATTGCTTTAAAATGATTACACATAATAGAACCGGTGACTGTGACTAATGAGTCACCAAAGCAGAAAATTAACAACATCAATCAAATCCAACGGAGCAAAGCTTGAATAGAAGGAGTGAGAAACGGATTATTTCCCTCAGTTTTCCTGCTGGTTAAGATTTAAAACAACATTTTAATACATTACTACACAAAAACTTGGAACTGACTCGCAGCCTACAGCCTACACATTTCTGTAACAGCTGTGCGTAAATTGGCGTTTGTGTGCGTAAAGACGCATTAAGTATCCAAACATGGAATTCCTACAAATAATTGGTATTGATTAATTTTTTAGACAAATAAATCCAGTTTTAATTGGCATGTGCACAGTAAGAGCTCTAAATACAGAGCGAAATCAGAATTATTCACATTCTAGCTTACAGATACAACACGGGTTTTAAAAAAAAACGATCCGATCCAAAAACTTTGGCGAGCAGGACGGACGCACTTTACGCACGATCGAGGCAAAAAAGAAAAAAAAAACGCAACTTTAAAGAACCTTTTCACCCACCTGTAAATACTTTTAAATATCCACTGAAACTCTGCTCGAAACGGTTCCACGGCCGGAGGAGAGGACGCAGACTCAGACTGTCGATCACTGCGCACCACAGCCACACGCGAGTGTGATGTGGGAACAGCGGAGGGCAGGACTGAACATGCTGAGGGCTGGTCTAAAGCGTTTGTGCCCTACAACGAGTTTTCTCCCTCCTTCCTTGTGACCTCTTGAGTGTTTTTTTCTTTTCTTTTTTTTTTCTTCCTTCTCCTTCTTACTTGCCCTTGGGATAAATTGGAGCTCGATGACAGATCATGTGTTTCTGTTCGCAGCGCAGAAGAGGAAGAAAGTGAGATTTCACCTTAATCAGTTTGCCCTCAGGCTGCTGTACAAAGCTGCCAAGTGCCTTTATCCTCCACGTCCATTTGTATTCAGAATGCTACATGAAGTATAATTATGACTGAGCTGCTCTTCAGGTTTGTCAGATTATGTGGAAATCTCTCGCTCTCTCTCTTTCACTCTCTCTCTCTTTCCCACAGTTAATAAAAGAGAAACATCACACTGAAGAGTACCCTCAAAAACCCGCAAGTTAATTTGTCAGTAGAAAAACAGTCATTTGTGAGAGTGCTGCAGCTGGGTCTGCTTCTCAGTCCAGAAACCCCAGATTTCAGAAAATAACTCAGATTGGCTTCATCTGTAATTATCTTTCAGCTCACACATCAAAACTGTTTTTTTTTTTTTTGTTTTTTTTCTGGTCAAACATGCAATTTATAGAGCTCTATTTCATTCTTAATGATCCCTTCCAGGCGTGTTTTAACATCTAAACATGAATCTGCTTTGAATGCTAATTTGTCTGATATATTGTTGTTTTTTCTTCCATTAAATAAATGAACAAAGCAGCTACTTAAAGGTCCTAAAATCACATATTTTCACAATAAAACATATATTTTACATTTTAAAATTTAACGAAGACGTCTGCTATGTTACTAAAAAAAATCAGCTTTTGGTGTTTGTGCTTCGAAACTAGTTGTGATTTCTTGCATTTCCTATCAAATCCTTCGCGCCAAACAAAAACCAAAACACGTTATTTGAATATAGGGAGACTTTAAAGCTCTGGATTACTAATACCTTACCTTCTAAATTACTTTGCATTTGAATTGTGAGACACACTAAAGAAGTTAACGCGGTGACGTTTTCCCAGACTGAGATTAAACGCATGTATTCTCCCTCTGTGTCTCCTCAGCTTCGCTATCACCACAGCAAACACAGCTGGAGAGATACCGATCATTCTGTCTCCACTGCATGAGCTGCTATTCATGAGCGTTTCCTGAAATGATTTGTTGATTCCAGATGACAGAAACCGTTTCAGATAAGTCGTTTTGTTTAGAGGCGGAAAACAGCAAAGCGGGTTTAAACTTTAAAATGCTGATTTTCTGAATTTAGTGCAAATTTCAAATGAATTTATAGAAAAATGCCAAAAAAAATAGCAGATTTTTATGCATTTTGACTCAGTTTTTCAGATAAAGTGCATAAAAATGTAGATGAAAACTAGTTTCTGTTTCAAATAAGGGTAAACTGTTGGCCTTTGAGTTGTTGATTGGATAAAATCAGAGAAAAGGATTGTTTACTGCTTCTGAGTTTGTGTCACCCGGATGTGGCCCAACTGAGTGTAAGACTAAAGGTACCTTTCAGCAGAGTCATCACAAATGTAAAGTTCATATTTATTTATATAAAACTCGACACTTTCACCCATATTCAAGTCATTTCACAACTTCACTCATTTCAGGGCGTCCACAGATGAACACTTCACTTTATTGTATCATAGGGAAAAACCCAACAAATGCAATGATTCCCTTTGAGGAAGCACTCGGCGATGGGTATTGACAGTTCACAATAGTAGGAACACATCTGAGCTGTTTCGGTGAAAGCCCTGGTCGTTTTCTGTAAAGCCGTCGCTGCACATCCCTGCAGGGACTCCAGCAGAAACAACAGGGAAATTGCGTAAGGCCGGGGCGGGCGGGCGAGCAGAGCGCTGGACTGGACCTTCTCTAAACAGGATGCTGCCTCATTGTGCCTAGAAAGGAGAGGGATATCCTTGAGAAAAACACAGATGAAGTCACCGGTCGGATCTGACACACGGAGCAGCCAGGCGGTGACTCCTCGGTGACGTGCAGCCAACACTCAGCGTGCATAATTGGCAACTTACTCATTTCCACACCCAGCGCTAATGAGAGATTTTACCAAACATTTGTCTGCAGATGTGATTTAATCAAGAGGCCTGGTGGTCTTTTGTTGCCTGCTCTTACACTCTATAAATAGCTCTTTTCTCAACAGGCTATTTTAGCTCGAGCGGCTCCCCTCAGCCCACCTGCTAATCTGAGGTCACAGTTTTGACCACTTTAAGTGATTTCCAGTTGGTGGTAGATGAGGGTGTTACCCCCCTGACTCATCTCCTCTCCTGCCCACCCATGGGATAGCCAGGTTGAAGCTGCCCCTGTCAGCTCGGGGGCAGTTAGTTAACCCCCCGCGGTGACGCTCAGTGTGCTGCCTCTGATTAGTTAACACACAAAGACATGACAGCAAGACTCTCGGCTCTGCCTCCTTTTTTTTCCCACAGTGGGGAGCTGCTCCATCCTCCCTCAGGCCACAAGCTTTTAGCACAGAGTGACCAGTCCGGACCCACCCAGTCGTCCCTCTGCCTCGGGGGGAGGGGGTTTCGGTGTGCTTCCAACATGCTGGAGGTGATTTTTCCTGTGACGTTAATGTGCTCGCAGAAAGGAAGTCAGTCAGTTCTGCTGCAGACATGATAGCGCTCTCTGGATTTACTGCTGCTTGTGTGTCGTCTACTTCACTTGACTGATGATATGTTTGGAGGAAATAATCTTCAAGTATCTGGCTGACTTCTTTTTTTTTTTTTCTTTCGCTGCTTTAACCAAACCAGTTCAGCTCACACACACACTTTATCACACACACCGAGACCTGTTGCGTTTCTCTGCTCTTAAGGTTACCACAGAGCCACATGGTGCAGGATCACACCTTAAAACGAGAGTCTCACCTCGCGCAGCGCACACAGCCACCCGCTTAATGTCATTCCGCAAACACAATAGAAAGTGTTCACACCTCTCTGAGTGAAACAGTCCACCGATGCTTTTTGGACTGTATGCAGAGTCGAGGTTTGCTCTCAGTCACCAGATGTATTCTCGTTTTCTTGCCGCTCAAATCACAAACGCTGCAAACTAGGACATAGGAAGTGTTGCTATTAAATCATGCTTTAATTCCATTTTATTTAATTTTCTGAAACCTTATGCTGCCTGTTTATCAGACATGCACGCTGTGGGCTCTCTTCATATAATAGCCACACATGCATTTTGCAACGCGTCCCACCCTCAGAGCGCTGCATCAGCGGTTTTGCAAGTTCACATTGTCCCCAGTCACACTTTTGCTTGTGTCTCATGTGGTATCGCTCCGTTAAACGTGTTGTACAATGAAGAATAAACAGAAACTTGACCTAAAAAAACAAACAAACAAAAATTGCAGATGATTGAAAAAGTCAGAAATAGACATTTACCACAAAGCGCTTGTAGCTCTTTAGATTTTATTTGCATAAAGAGCAGAAACAGCTAAACTGACTCTGCAACCGGTTCTTCTGAAGCTTGCTAATGAAGTCATCTTTTAGCCTTGAGCACTAACTGTGTTCTGCTGTAGTAGTTTGCACAGTAGGTTCCCAACCATGTCTAATGATTTAAGTAACAGGATCTGCCTCTTGTTCTTCTGTTTACAATCTTTATGCTAAGCTAACGGCTGCAAGGTGGCTCAGTGGTTAGCACCGTCGCCTCGGTTTGTGTCCCAGTGAGGACACCCGGGATCTTTCTGTGTGTTCTCCCCGTGCAGTGTGGGTTCTCTCCGGGTTCTTCCTCCCACACAGTCCAGAAACATGTTGAGGTTAATTGGTGATTCTAAATTGTCCGTAGGTGTGAATGTGCTTGGTTCTAAGTGTAGCCCCTGTTGCTGGGATAGATTCCAGCCCCCCCGCGACCCTAGTGAGGATTAAGCGGTGTATAGCTAATGGATGGATGCTAAGCTAAGCTAACCAGCTGCTCCCTCTAACATAACTAGCGACCAACATGGGAGCGGTCCTCATGTCACACTTGACAAGAAAGCAAATGGTCAACGTTAGCGGTCACACATGTGGAAAGAATTGCGTTAGAGGTCCTTCCTGACAGCAAAGGTTAACTTAAGGCCATGTTGTTGCTCCTCCTGTGTGCTAATAACAGGGAAGTCGGAGTGAAAGGGAAAAAGTACAACAGCAAGAGAAAGAGAAAAATAAAAAAACAGGAACTATATAAACTCAGGCGTGATGTCCAGTACTGTAGCTGCTGCCAGAGATTTATGGGAATCCTACAAATAGCCTTCCTTTGTCAAAGTCCAGCTCTGCTGCCACTCCGTTTCATGTGCAGCTGTGCCGGGCAGCGACCTTTCTTTGAGCTCCTAATAAGGGGAAATGGGAAGAACATATGTAAATGTTGGACATGTTTCTTTTCCACTGCTCCCATGTTGTCCGGTGTATTTCTGTCGGCCCGGCTACGTCTCTGTCTGCGTGCTCGCCGTCTTTCCTTCTTTCCTTCTCCTCGGTGCCTCACAGTCAAAGCATGCAAATCCAGAGCGAAGTCCCTGAAGTCAAACCCCGACCGACCGCAGGCACAACGCAATCTGCTCGGCCAATTCTTCTGCTTCTAATTTGATTTGGGCCTTCCTGTCATGCAAACAGATGCAAATCTTCAAAACAGTGACATTTACATACAATGTGCTTTATGTTGTGGGTCTGGGGAATGTGTAAATTCTTTCACCAGAGCTGACCATCTAACAGAGTTCTGCTCTGATCCGGGCCCTCGTGTTTTTACAAGGAGAACACACTTGAAGTTTCTCTTTTGTGTTAAAGCCAGACAGGCTTTATGGAGAGCTCTGCTCAGTAAAACGTCCTCGTTTATTTCCTTGATTTAAAGAAAGTTGCTGTTTTTGAAAAACTCATTCCCAAGCACATGTTTGACTTTTGGGAGTCAGGAGGCGGAAAAAAAAGAAAAAAAAGGCTTTGTTGGTTGGAGTTGAAGTCAGTGGGGATTTTGTGGTATAAATAAACACAGGAAGAGACCGCCATTCGGGACCATTTGGATTGGACATAAATGGAGCATATGCGAATGTCAGTTGTGTCTATATGCAAACACAAACATCCTCCTTTCCAACGTAAACCTTCAGCGGTTCTCACCCCGGAGCTGCCACTTCGCTCCGTTTGAGCGTTTCCATTCTGCGGACGGATGATTGTTTAGTCATTTTCTGCTCATTCATGACTTTTGTTTCAGCTCACTTGCAGCGGTGTTTATTAAAATCCACAACGGGGATCACTGGAACCGAGTCCTGTGAGCCGTGCAGAGCTGGCTTTTAGGTTGACCACTAAGCCCGCCGGTCCTGCGCTGGAGAATCAGCTTTGTGTTTATGATTAAAGGAAGATAGCTCATAGGCATTGTTGAAACCAAGAGTTCTACCTCATTAGCTGGAAAAAGACGCTGGTTCTCCTGTTTGAATTTCAACAGCTTGAGTCACACCGGCTTGTCTTTTTGTTCTGTTTGTGATTAGTTTTCGTCTTTTGGGAGGTTTTTGGTTTCAGCTAATTTGGACGACATGAGAGTATCAACACCAGTCTCCTATCTGTGCCTTTAGCAGATTGAAATTTTAAAAATAGGGCTTATCTCCACTCTGGCTGAGATTTAGATAAGAAGACTGATGCGCTCTAAGGCCACAGCCAGCTGTCAGTTAGCTTAGCTTAGCTTAATGACTGGAAACAGAACCATCAGCCTCGCTCTGTTGTGTCAGACTGTTTCTTGGAGGAAAACCGTCTGTGCTGGCTTTGATTCCAACTACATCTTTTTTTAACAATACTTTAGACAGTAAGTGTATGTTGAGCCTGGTTTTACTTCCAGTTTGTCACATATGGCTGCTTTCTCATGACCCCTTGGCGTCAGGATTCAAATGCACAGGGTAGCTTTTAGTGTTAGTTTGTCAACACGCTGGGAAGTTAGACTTGACTCTAAGAAATAGACGGCATGAGTCCTAAACACAAGTTTACCAGGTAACATGTGGTTAATGTTGTTTAACGGTGTAGTTTAACCAAACCAGGATCCTTTCCTAATTGTAATCAAGTCGTTTTGGTTAAACCTAACCAAGCATTAAGTGAAAAGGAAACTTAACTCTCCAAATAAAAGCACACTGAGTGGAAAAATAATAGTTCAACACAGAACACAATCCTCAGCCTCCTTCCTTCACGCCTCTAGTGTCCCTTTAACACACAATAAGGTGCTATATTGGTATCAGAGGAACACATGCAGGTAACATTTGGCATCAAGTAACACTATAGAAGTGGTACACCGGCTGCATATCCAGATTCCTGCCAGTTAAATGTTCACTGTGTCAGAAATTGTGTTTCCATCTCCTAGTATGCAAACTTTAAAAACATTTAAAAAGAACCACCTCAATCATCAACAATGTGTTTGTAAAGTTGGTTAGTTGGTAATTGGTCAGTTATTTGACCTTTTCTGTTTCTAGTAACTATACTTCAAAATGCCCATAAAAGTAAATGATGGCAACGTGTCGACTGACCCCAGAGGGCTTCCTGTATGTTTCTCTCAGATTCCAGCGGCTTTGACGATTCGGCAGGATTTAAAGCCCTAGAAACGAGAATGGGTTGACAAATTTGTTACGGGTTACAGTTGTATATTTTGCATTCGGACAGAGTCTCTCGTTACCTCCTTTTCCTTTCTTGGCGAAGCTAACTCGCTACTGGTTTAGCTTCGTAGTAACTGTGGAGCCACCTTAGCTTTTTTTGGTACAAAACCATAAAATATTCTGAAAAATGCTATTTGCGTTCTTGCTGCGAGTTTGAGAAAAAGATTGATTTCACTCATACTTGTTTTAAAAATACACGTAACCAGCAGCTTGCACCTTAGCTTAGCACAAACTGTCACAACAGCTAGCTCGGCACCATCCAAAAGTTACAACTAGCAACTCTAACGCTAATAAAATAACCAATTATATCTGATATGTATAAAACACAGGCATAAAAACACCATGTCGGGTTGCCAGTTACCTCTGTAAATGCTTTTCTATGCTTTACTGTGGATATTGTTGAATAAACAAGCAAAAAAACCAAGCTAACAAGCTAAAATGGTAATCGATGGTGATCCATTCTTCCACAGACCATGAAGGCTTTGTTCCACTTCTCTGTTTTTCAGACTTTCCCGTCTCTCCATCTCCACATTCCCACATTTTAACATTTAACCTCGCACCCTTTAGCCGTTCGCTGTGCAACATTCTCTGATAAGCCTCCAGAAGTCACGGGGTCATCGGTGATAAAGAGGCATTCTTTTCTAAAAGCCTTTCTCTCTGGGAGTTGATGCTTTTTTAAAATCTAGTTTCGACGAAGGCACGGACCTGTTTCGGTTTGCAAAGCCCGGCTAGAAAAATGTATGATGGTCAATTGGAAAACTTTCCCTAATTCCTGAACGGTTGACATCGGAGAGGTTTCCACAGTGACAGTATCCTCCACAGAGACTGGTCAGCGACTGGCATGCCTCACTACGTATGTATTTTTTTCCACATTAGCCGTTCAGGGGGTGAGATGTGAAGGGGCAGCTTCATGAAAGCTTGTTTTGTTCTTGCAGCGGTGGTTTGGGATGAGTTCATCTTGGAGGACAGAATGGAAGAAAGAGGAAAGAAAAAAAAAAACGAGCGTTCCCACATCGGGGGGGAGAAGAGGGTGGATGTGGGCGGGAGAGAGGGATGTATGACGGGCTGCATGGTCGGGGTGAGTCATGAGAATTAGTAACCGGCCTCTGTGAGATTTATTCAAACTGCTTCAATTACAGACACGCCAGCAGCCCACCAGCGCTCTCTGTCAGGGGTCAGATTCTCGGAAGAGCTCTCCTCACTTCAGGGGGAGCGTGGGCCCGTTGCACCGGGAAGAAAGTCATTTGTTGCATGACGATGTTTGGGAAAGTTTCGGCATCCTTCCCCGGGACAGCGCCTCGGTCTTTGCCAGGGTTTCTGGTAACTAATTTAGTAAAGATCTAACGCAGGATTTATCTCGTCGGAGATGTTCTTCTTCTTCTTCTTTATAGTGGGTTGCGTTGTTTATTAGAACCCCGAAACCACATCAGCTGGCTTTCATTTGCTGCTTTTCCCAGCACAAAGCAATGAATTACTTCCACCAGGGTGTTAGTCAGTGAATGAGAGCCTGCATAGCTGCGTATAAAGGAAGCTGGGCAGCAAACAGGTGGGGGCAGATTAGGAATACAATGGCCAATCTAATGCGTATTCAGGAAATGTCACAGATATCAGCCAGACAGAAAGCAGAACTGGAGACTGTCAATGCCGTAGAAAATGATGTGACGGTGATTTTCGGGTACTTAGCGTGATGGTTAAAAATACCCCCATTACAGCACTCCTTTGTCTGCATTCAATAGCTGCTACCTTTCAGCACACACCGGCCAATCACCTCACGCACATTTCTGTTCTCCCAACTATTGTATGAGTGTTTCACCTCCAATGAAAATAAGGCTGGAGGTTTCAGGAGGCCGACTTCCTATTAGGAAACCATTTGTATGAAAAACGCAACAAAATGCGAGGAGCCTGATAAGGTGAGAGGCACCGCCACATTTTGTAGATTACACTTATTTATGCTTTAATTTTTCCTCCGTGGTTCCAAACCGTTCTGGCTTTTAGCCCCGTAAAACAATGCTTTGTCTGTTCGCAACCCCTTGGCACGAGATTGGTCTGCAGGTTTTGACTAGTTCCCGAAAGAGTGATTATTTTCTTGTCAGATTAGTGCAATGACCTGCTTTAAAGAACCAGGAAAGAACAGATTAATCAGTAATGCACAATAAAAAAGCAATCCCACCTCAAGGTCCATTTAGCAGCTGAACAAACTCCATCTTCCTGATTAGGTTTGTGTGGTTACACGGATCGGTCGTCTACTGTTTTTTTCATGTTTAATTTCATATAAAACATTGGTTATGAAGATTTAATAAGAAAAGAATTGGGGGCCAAACCTCTCCCTAAACAGGAATCGTCAAATCACAGCATAGCAGCAAAACTAGCCAACAGTACGCATTAGCCAAACACATCGGTTGGTGGTAACAAATGTTTAAGCCAAGTTGAGGTACGTTAGAACAAAATAGCACCAACTTGTGGAGGTAGCATTAGCGTCATTAGCTTTCTAGCT